>NC_056734.1:113302891-113360391 GCF_019279795.1 Protopterus annectens
GAGTAATAAAGCAACAGACTTGCATACAGGTGTAATCTACTCTTTGGATGAGAAATTTTACGATCACTCCTCTATAAGGTTGAGGAATTAGATGATCTGTAATACAGTCTCACATTTTGAGATGCTTGCCCACTTTTTCTGTAATTCATTCTGTGCGTGGCTTGAAGGAGTGAATAGGGTCTGCTCATAGCAGGTTACTATTTGTACTATATACTCTATTCATCTTTAGTATTCTCCAGGTTCACAACTGAAATAGGGGTACTCTGACTTAATAACTGATGAGTTCCAAACAGCACACCAGGCAAAATGGCTTGATGGTTGTCCATGTTGGTGTGAATGACATGCACTGCATCACCTTGAGGGACATTCAGAGACACATGATGGATCCCACCATACATATGTTAGACATAGGAAAGATTCTGGCCATGAGTAGGATTCTACCCTCACCCAGAATTATGTCAAAATATAAGCAAAGATAACAGACTTCAGTACTTGGCTTAGTAGTTGTTGTCATTCTAGGGGTCCAGTATGTGCCAGCCTTGAAGGAAATGAAAGATAGGGTCTACCTGTTTTGCTAGAAATGGTCCAAAGCTCTTACTCCATGGCTTTTGCCTACTGGTCAAAACACTTGCTGGCCTTGTAATACCTTTTTAGGCCAAGTCCAACTACTGCACATTCCGACATAGTAGGCAGTAATATTGAAATTCTCAATTCTGACTACATTAAAAATAATGTAAGACTCCAGGTTAATTATTAACTTAGCATTACTTATACAATTTGGCTGTATATACTAACTCTGTTAACATATCTCTTCTAACAACACTATTTCTCTATAATTAGTTGCATTCCTAGCTGCAGCTCTCCCCACGGAAGTATTACTAACTATGCACTACTATGTCTAAGTGATTCTCCCTATTTAATTTCCTAACTAATGTCATGTTCCTCCACATATATAAATTCAACCATATATTTGTCGATATTGCGTTTAAAGTATTGTTCTATTTGATATGTACATATTTTTCTTTTGTACATTTTTATCCTGTAAACGTGTTAACACTCATTTTTTGGCAATTTGTATGCAAGCTTAGACTGGAGCTTTTCTCCCCAGGCCTCCACTGAAAATGGGCACTTTCCCAGTTGGACCATGCCAGTAAACAAATATAAAATAAATAAATAAATTCCTAATCCTGAGGCTTTCCTGCATCTATGATACATCCACTCTGCTTCTTACCTGAACTTATCATTTATCATGCCCTTCAAACCTGAGGGACAAAGTGGATACATCTCAATATTTATCAGAGACAGTGCCTCCCAGCAAGTACCCATGACCTTAATATTGAACTTACCGAACTCCAACTCACCCTCAAGAAGAAGACCTATCAATTTATAGTCTGCTAATAGGACACTGGACACTCCCCAATAGACCATGGAAAATTCTTTAACGTACTTAAAGTACAGTTGTGTACACTTACCATAAATGTAGATGTTCGAGTGTATTCACTGTTGCAGTCCTGACTGTTGGGATTTCCTGCCATGAAAGCCCTTGGCTGGCCCAACTACCAGAGAAAACTGTTTTCCCCTCCCAGGCTGGTGGACGCCCTTACCAACGTCAGTAAGTTCAGGTATAAAGGGAGCCAGTCTGCATTATCACTTCAATATTTTTTGACCCGCTTAGATCAAGCCCTCAAGTGTACCGTAGAAGGACCAAGTCAGTGTGGATCCAAGGAGGCCCCAAGTGTACCTATGATGGGCAAACTTAGAGTGAACCCAAACCAGGGTTAGGAGGTGTAGTTTCCTTGGTTGATTCTAGCAGCCTATCTAATAGGCTGAGGGGGTATGTGGGAGGAAATGAAGACTGCTACAGTGAATACACTCAGACATCTACACCTATGGTAAGTGTACGTAACTGTACTATGTTCTTCATGTTTCACTGTTGCAGTCCTGACTGTTGGGAAGATTCCCAAAGCTTTAGAGAGGGTGGAAGGAGATTAAGGAGAGGTGAGTATTCCCTGCAGGACTGCAGATGCAAAACCTGCTCTAGACTTGGAAAAGGTTGCCAGGTGGTAGTGACTAGTGAAGGTATGCACAGAAGACCAAGTAGCTGCCTCCAAGATGTCCTTAGTAGAAACCCCTTTGAGGAACGCTGTAGAAGTAGTTGTGTCCCTAGTACTGTGTGACCTAATCAAATCAGGGGGAGTTTTGCCATGATGGCTGTAACAGAAACAGATGCAGTAAGAAATCCACCTGGAAATAGTCTGTTTAGAAGCTGGTTTTCCTTCCGAGCCTGGGGCAAAAGTAATGAACAGCCGATCTGTTTTCCTCAACAATTTAGTCCTGTCCAGGTACAAGTGTAGCATCCTATGTACATGCAGAGAGTGCAGTATTTTTCCCCTGTGTTTTGAGGGTGGGAAAGAAGGTAGGTAGATGAATGGCCTGATTTAGAGACACATTAGTAACCACCTTAGGCATGAAGGAAGGGTTAGTTCAGAGGGAGATCTCGTCTTTAGGGAAGATAATGAAAGGATCCACTGCCATCAGGGCCTGCAACTCTAAGACCCTCCTGGCCAAAGTGATATCAAATAGTAGGGCTGTTTTCCAGGTAAGAAACTTTAAGGTGGTAGAGACTGCAGGCTCAAAAGAAGGCAAAGTTAACTTTTCTAGGACAAAGTTGAGGTCCCAAGGAAGAGTGGGTTTCCTCCAGAGGGGGAGGCTAACATGAATATCTCCCCTAAGAAATTGCTTCAGCAAGGAGTTAGAATAAACTAGAGGATGACCAGGGATGAAGGCAGAGATGGCTGAGGCATGTATCTTAATGGAGGAATAAGACAGACCTTCATCTAATAAGTTGGCCAAGTACTCCAGAATGTAAGGAATGTTAACAGAATTTGGCTGAAGCTGGTGCTTCTGACACCAAACCGAGAATCTTTTCCATTTGGCTGAGTAAGATTTTCTGGTACTAGGCCTTCTAGACTCTTAAAATAGTCTGTACCTGCTGATTCAAGTTGGAGGAGCAGTAGGGCACTGTGGAATAAACCAGACTGAGAGTCTGAAGGTTGGGGTGCAAAAGTCTCCCCTTGTTCTGGGTGAGGAGGTCCACCTTCTGAGGTAACATCAAAGGCTTTTGACTGGTGAGCTCAAGGAGGAGAGGGAACCAGTGTTGCCTGGGCCTGTCCAGTGCTATTAAGATGGCCTTTGGGCCCTCCTGCCTGATCTTCAAAAGCACTAGAGGCAACAGGGAAAATGGTGGGAAGGCATACATGAAGAGTTGTGTCCAAGGGAAGAAGATGTCTGCCTTTTCCTGGTGCAGAACTTCTTCAAGTGAGCATTGCTCTTGCTGGCAAATATGTTCACCTACGTGACCCCCCCCCCCATTGCTGTGTTACTGTGTGGAAAACTTCCCGATGGAGATGCCATGCATGGGGGTCTGTCAGATTCCTGCTGAGGTGGTCTGCCAGGGTATTCTCTTCACCTGACAGGTATTGTGCCATGAGGTGCAGGCCCAGGGATTGTGCCGTTTCCCATATTTGCATGTCTAGATGGCACAGGGGGTAGGAAGGCATGCCTCCCTGCATGGTTATGTGCCACATGACTGTGGTATTGTCTGTTTGTACTACTAGGACCCCTGGGTCCCATTTGTCCTTGAAAGTCAATAAATCATTTTGGACTGCCATGAGTTCTTTCCAATGTATGTGCCTCCTGCTGTGTTGAGTGGGCTCTAATCCTTGAGTTGGAGGTATTGGGTATGGTTCCCCCATGCTGTCTCTGAGGCATCTGTGGTGAGGATTTGGCCCTGGGGCAAGAATCTGAAAATTAGACCCTGATTTTGGGTACAAGCCTGTGCCCACCATGCAAACTCTAAGGTAAGGTATCAAGGGTATTTGGGCATCCAGTGACTGAGAGCTCTGGCACCACACACTCTTCAGGTACCACTGCGGATTCCTCATATGCAGCCTGGCTAGAGGTACCATGAGAATACAGGATGCCATGAACCCCAGTGCTCCAAGGAATTTCCTGGCTGTGATGCTTTGATTTTCCTGTATTTGTAAGAAGTAACTGGTTAAAGAGGAGACCTTGTCTGGGGGGGGGGGGGGGGGGGCTCTGGAGGGAAGAGGCCAAGAGAGCTCTTAGGAAGACTACCAGTTTGGATGGAACCAGGCTGGATTTCTTGAGGTTTAGAGTAAACCCCCAGGGAAGTCAGAAGGTCCTGTGTGAATTTCAGGTCTTTGTTGATCTTTGGAATGTCTGCAGCTTGTATTAGGCAATCGTCCATGTAAGGGTAAATCTGGACCTCTTTAGTTCTGCAGTAAATAATGACTGCTGCCAAGCACTTTGTGAAATCCCTTGGAGCAGTAGACAACCCAAAGGGCAGAGCTGAACACTGAACAAAGAAAGCTTCTGTGTGATTTTTGAATAGGAATGTATAAGTAGGTGTCCTCTGGGTCTACTGACACAATGAAGGCCTGATGAGTTATCATGGGCAGTCATTTTTGAAGTGTCAGCATTTTGAACTTTGGCATCCTGAGGAAATGGTTTAAGCTGGACAGGTCCAGGATAGGGTGCCAAGATCCTTCTTTTCTTGGATATAGGAATAACCTTGAGTAAAAGCCTTTTCCTCTTTGTTCCTCTGGAACTGGCTCCACCACTCCCTGAGAATACAGAATTTGTATCTGTTCGAGAGCCTGAGTTCTTTGACATGGGGGTACATCTTGGAAACCTGAGTATACTAAGGGCTCTTTGAAAGTGAGTTTGTAACCATTTGCAATAATGGTTAGATCCCATTGATCTGAAGTAATGTGGGTCCAGTTTTGATGGAAGAGATACAGTATTCCTCCTAGTTTTGGGGTGGTGGTGAAAGGGTGGAGCGGGGGGGGGGAGAGTTATAATTGCTCTCTGGTTGGGGGCTGTGACCTAGAACTCCCTTGCCTGGGTGTTTCAGAGGTCTGCTGCCTTGATCTCTGTTGGTAATGCCTTTGCCTGGAAGCTCTATCCTTTTGAAGCCTTCTCTGTTTACTATTAGGCTGGGTAGGTCAGGACCAATACTTGGCTGGAAAGTTCCTGCTGCACCTAGGTGGTTATACTTGCAGAAGTGTTTGCATGGACTTTGCCTTTTCTCTCATCTTTTTGAATACTGCCTCAGCTTTTGGTTCCAAAAGTCTGTCTTTGTCAAGGGGAGCATCCAAAAGGTTAGCCTTTATATGATTAGGGACAGATTGCTCCATAAACCATGCATGTCGCCTAATCACTGAACTTGTGACAGCTGTCTTGCAGGATGCCTACAAGGCAGCATAGCCACAATGTAAAGAGTGTTTAGCTACATGGGAAGTGGAGTGCAAAAGTCCAAAAGTTGCTTAGAAAGACTTTTATCCCCCATGGTTGAAAATTTTTGCCAGGATTGTTTGCTGATATTTGATCATATAGAATTGTCTGATGAGGGCCCTCACAGACAGTGTGGCGGAGGTGTATAGCTTTTTTCTGAACATTTCTAGGGCCCTACTCTCCTTGTCCATGGACAGGGGATTCTTGGAGGCACTGGTCCTAGCCTCTGCAATAACAACTTCTGAACCAGCTGAAGGATTTGTAAACAGATATGTATGGGTGTCTTGCACCCCATACAATCTCTCTGGTTTCCTGGGGGCAGGAGGAAGTGAGTCAGGGTTCATGGAGGCATCCTGGAAAACATCCTTTACCACATCCAAAATGAGAGGGATAGCTAAAGGTTTATGTTCAAGGAGGTCCAAAAACACCCTAACTCTCTTCTTGGCCTGGAGGTAATCTTGTGCATTCCACTGAAAATGCTGCTTCACAGCATGATGAGTTTCCCAAAAGTTTGATTCTCTAAAGGTGAAGCCAAATGAAGGTTCTCCTCAGAATCTAATCCTCAAATGATGTGTAAGAGGGTCTTTCCTCTGCACCAGAGTGTTCCAAGTTTGAATCCTCCTCAGATAATAAGGGGTCTGGGTAGAGATCAGTATAGTCATCCCCTTTCTTTTTTCCTGGTATGGCTTCACCTGTGGGCTGTCCGGCCCTTACAATGTTAATTAAGTCCTCAGCCAGCTTAAACAAATCTTATTGGGTTCCTGGTAATTGGGAGTCCATATACCATGGTGGAGGCCTTGACACACTGCCTTTCCTTGCAGTGGATTTGTCCTTAAGCCCAGGTGCGTCCAAAACCCTGGCCCCTGACTCTCTCTCTGGAAATGCATTGGCCTAGGTCTCATTGTATCACCGGTTAACCAGTGCTCATAGAAAGCTGTGGCCTGCTGAGCGACCCTGAGCTAAACACATGAGCAGTGGAAGCCGAAGGAACCAAAGGCATGATTTACTTCAAATGGGTATTGACAGAGGCCTAGGTTATTTTTTCAAATATCGAAGGGGGCTGAGAAGGTGCCTCACCTTCTTCAACAATTATCAGTCTAGCAGGAGAGTTTGCTGGGGAGTAACTGTTGTCCAGAGACTTTGGCTTAAGTTTTTTCTCTTTTTTTGCACTTATGCAGCTGAAGAGGAGGATGACTGTCAGATGCCATCGGGCACAGTTCAACTGATTCTTGTTTTAGAAAACGAGCAAGAATTCGGCCCTAAACCTAATTGTTGTAGTGTTAAACCTAGCACAAAAATGACAATTAGAGTCATCGTGGTCTGGGCCTAAGCAAGTAGCACAAAGAGTATGGAAGTCTCAGTGTGGGATTTACTTACCACAGAAGAAACAAATTATTTACTTTATTGGGGTACTTAACTTTACAACAACAACTTCTCCCTAGTGAGGACCAACCGACATACTTGTATACTGCTTTGGGCTCCGAAGTCAAGAAAAGACTGAAGTGATGATACAGGCTGGCTCCCTTTATACCTGAACATACTGACATTGGTAAGGGCATTCACCAGCCTGGGAGACAAAAATAGTTTTCTGTTAGTCAGGCCAGCCAAAGGCTTTCACAGCAGGAAATCCCAACAGTGAGAACTGCAACAGTGAAACAAGAAAAACATCTACTGTTAACAAAAAACACCTTTATATTGGGAACTTTCGATTATCCTTCGATCACCTAGTATCTACTACCAGTCTAAAGATGGATATACTCAGTGATTCATAGAATTAGAAATGATAATGCATTAGAACAAATATGTTACCCAGACCAGTAGTGGACAGAATATTCTGGATATGGGTCTCACAAACAGTGCTCCAAAGTGTACCAAATATATTTAAGTATCTCCAGCCCTTGGAAAGTCATATTATTAACAGTAGTAGTAACTTCTCCTTTAAAAGCATCAACTCCATGATGATGTGCAACTCAGAATCCTACTTCTGAATTCTCCATCCATCCATGCATACTTTTAGCAGCCAACTCCTGTAGGGACCCCCTGAACAGACATCACATTCCACAGAGTTTTCTAGGCAAAAGAGACAAAGTACATTCCAGGTCTTTTTTCAATATCATACACATACACCCACAGACACTTCCACATAAGAGTGTACAGATCTAACAGCCTCCACTAGAGCTAAATAGAAATAGAAATTTTAAAAATAAACCACCTTAGTGTTTCACCACTATAAATAAGCTCTAGAAAAAAAAACTTTAAAAGTCTCACAACAAATCTACCCACATTAAACATACTATGGAAAAGATCATAAATGAACTAAAAATAGCCATCAGAACAACAAAAGCTAAACGTGAACTGAAACTGATGTTAGAAGTCAAAGACAACCACAAAACCTTATTTGGTTACATTAGGAAATGAGAAGCAACACCTTGCAATGTGTGGAACTAGTCTAAAATGTCATAACCTACTCTGACCCTAAAGACATACCCAACATAACTGCAGATAGAGAAAGTGATAACTACTCCAGAAATAGTCACCAAATTTCCACAAATCTCAAGAGTCCTGCTCACTCTCAAGATCACAACGGTACATGTCTTGGCTGTAATATCTGAAAACAAAAAAACACTCCCATGGGCTCAGACAATTTACCTGGATGTCTGATTAATAACATCAGACATGCTCATTCTGAATCCATCCTGCACTTGTTTAACTTAAGACTAAACACAGGATTAGGACCCTGAGGTATGCAAAAGAGCTGCAGTGGTCCAGAAAGAGGACCTGGCATAGACACTGGGAATTACAGATCCGACAGCCTATGTAGCTAAATGTGTAAGGCCATGGAATATATAATTTCAAACTTCATAAATTGCAATAGTAAAAAAAAATACAACTGGGCCCACAACAGTCTGTTTTTTGTCAAGGGCAGATCATGTCTACTTAACATGGTTAACTTGAGAAGGTTACAAAGACAGAAAGGCAGTGTCCACAGATCCACACAGGTTATCTGGATCTGGCCAAGGTCTTCAACACTGTACTTCACTCTGACTGTCACTGTAAGTAAACTAAGAAAGAGAAGACTCTTATATGGTAAAATGGAATGCAAAGTGGCTAAGGGATAGAAGACACAATTAAGGTCAAGTGTGCTACAGGGCAACCAGGGGAATACCATCAGGCTTAGTACTGGGACTGATGTTTTTGGTATACAGTTTTATGGTCTCCAAACCAACCACAAACCCTGATCAGAGACTACCCAAATTTTCTAATGACTACAAGTTTGGTGTCATTACCCGTTTTCCCACTGACAAAAAATTACTTCAAAAAGATCTAGTCCTTACAAATCAACATTGTACTGAGAAAGGACTCAAACTGAATGCTGAAAGTATAGCATTCTTGCCTTTGGGAAACACCATCCATCTATAATGTACAGCATAGCTAGTTCACCACTCCACATACACACAACAGGTAGAGATCTCAGCACCAGGCTTAAGACCTCACTAACCTCTGGCCAATAAGTTGCGACAGCAAGTAGGTAATTCTTCCATCTAGACAACAGATTTCCAAAGGCATTTAATCGAGGACAAAGAATGTTCCTGTCTCTCTGTATTATACCCTAATTAGACTGGTTATTGAATACAATGTTCCATCACCATATACTTAGCCAGACATATCTTGTAACTAGAAAGGCCCCAGGTTTCCTGATGAAAAAGACTACTGGCCTAAAAACTGAGAGTTACCAAGACAGATTAGAAGCCCTATCCCTACACTGTCTTTTACTGACTACTGTGTGAGGATCTATGTCTGGCATTTAGTGTCAGAGCCCACCATCCCAATGGATTTCTTGTACAACATATAACCTGTTTGATTGAAGACAACTGATTTCTTCATTTTGTCCTTGATTAAAAACCTCTTATGCCTCCAAAATATAAACAGCTACAAACACCTGAGCCAAGGATATGAACCTCCAACAACATATAAATAAAACACCTTGGAAGGGTAGATTCATTACCCAATGGTCACCCCATCTTTTGAC
Source organism: Protopterus annectens (assembly GCF_019279795.1). Taxonomy (NCBI): domain Eukaryota; kingdom Metazoa; phylum Chordata; order Ceratodontiformes; family Protopteridae; genus Protopterus; species Protopterus annectens. The sequence continues at coordinate 113,312,238 of NC_056734.1, forward strand.
CAAACCTTCTCTGCACATTAGACAGGGTGACACTATTGGCTCTTTTACAAATAACATTGACAACCAGATGTGTACCTATAAGTCAATCCTTATCCAGACATACTTTCCCTCCTTGAAGCAGGGATACATCTGAAGAGTGACAGTTGGTAAGGCACACTTGGTCTTCAGACTTAATTGCCTTGTAAGTCCCATGATCCTATCCTATAATATCATAACTGTACATAGAAAAATCCAGCTCCCCATCCTCAACCTACAAGGGAAATTACGTGGAAAAGGAAAAAAATATATTTGTACTGGCTGATTTGGAGATATGAATGATCTCTTTCTCAATATATATATATATATATATATATATATATATATATATATATATATATATATGTACATTTATTTAAAAAAAAAAAAAAATATATATATATATATATATATATATATATATATATATATATATATATATACACACACACACACACACACATACATATGTGTATAATGAGAAGAAATAAAACTATTAAAGCCTCTCTACAGAATAGTTTATCTAAAACAGTTAAATGTGGTAAACTAAAAATGCTAATCTCAGCCAGCAACTGATGAACAATACTAAAGTCATATCAACTGCAGCTTAATAAAGGCTTCTAACATTTGCAAGTGATTTCTGTAGATTTGATGCTGATTTCTTATGTATAGTACTTAGGACAGGATGTTAAGCATGTATAAAAAACCTTCACCCATGTGCAATATGTGAAAACATCTTCACTGATCTGCTCACAGCACAAATTATACTGCTCCAAACATCAAAGCCATATAATCTCTTAGGCTCACTATCACAAAGCCCTGAGAAATCTCCCAGTAAGCAGTTTAAAGTGTTGCAAATTATTTGAAATCTGAAAGAAAATATAACTTAGTTAAAATATTCGGCCATGTAGGCTAAATTAAAAACATTCTCTGAATATATGAAGAAGGATTTATATTAAATGTGCACACTACTGGCTAGTACTAAATGCTTATATAAGGAATGGGAAACTTATTTTGTGATTTATAAAACTAAATATGTGGCTTGAAACTTAAGATTCGGTCGGACATTAAAGACCACTTCCATGAAATGTGAGAATTCGAAATATTACCTTGAGAGCTATTGTTCAATAAGGCTCAGATAAAGGATGTGATAACTTCTTCCTTCTACACTAGAGTTTTCTAAACTAATTTTTTCAGTGGCTTGTCTAGCATCACTACCAGCAAACCATACAAGTTTAAGTCTCGCATATTGGTACTTAGACTGCAAGATTTCAGAAATATTTCCTGTAATGTGCTAAAGTATCCTGTTTGGAGCTGACCATCTGTAAGCTCGAATATCACTTAGAGTTTCTTTAAACAACCATGAACCAACCATATCGCTTATCTAAGGTGGAAGCAAGTGTATCAAGTAAGCCAAAATTGAAGATAAAGATATGTATAAAATAACAAAATGTATTGAAACAGTCGATTGAGCACTTATTTCTAGAAGAGACTTCATCAGAATAAATTCCTTTTTTTTTTACTAAATCCAATCAGACAAACCTCATAAACAAAATGCAAATTAAGATACAATAAAAAAATAGACAAAATTAAAACATCAGTCTGAAAACGAATATCTTCTATTAGTATATTACTATTCAAATATTCAAACTGTCGACCTAACTGGGCCCTTGACAGAAATAGAAAAAAAAAATCAATCAGGATTCCAATATGGTCATGTTGACCTGGGAAAGTGTTCTTTGTTCAGTTTGAGTCTCCTCCACAATTTTTGGTTATTTTTATATTTCAGTGATTTTTTTCACCTGAAGACAATTGATACTCTACTCTGCTATTCTACAGTCTGCTGTTATTTTTCAGTTTTCTTCCTTCTTCCTGGGGATGTGCAGCTATTTTATTTCTTTCAGTATTCAATAAACTTTAACAGAAAAAAAGAGACATGGAGTCACAAGTTACAAGAAAAATCTTTATGCACTTTCAACGCCAGAAAAAAATAAACTTAAAGGCATAACACTTCAAAAAGGAAGAAAGAAGATTAACTTTGAGACTTCCAAGATGGCTGCACATTGACTAATAGCTTAATTTCAGCTCTCCCAATGTAAAAACAGAAACCCAGAACAGAGAACCAGTGATTTTATCTTTTGGGGTAAATTGTAGTTTCTGGCTAAGTAAGTGCACTACCTGGATGACAGCAAAGAAGAAATTTAGAAAAGCAGAAAGAAAATCAACCGGTGAGGAGAAATCAATGGCTGGGAAGAATTCGGAAACTGTTCGGCAAAAATCAGTTCAAGCTGCAGCTTTGGTGCAAGACATGACTTCTAGTAATCTAGAGGAAAAATAACTCAAATGTACTTGGAACAAAAATAAAACACTGAAAGAGTATAACAACTCAAATAACAAAAGGCTGGAAATAAATAGAGCTTTACACAGATATACAGATGAGCTGATAAAACTGCAAAAATCAGAGGTCGAAATGAGGAAAAGGCTTACCGAGTATGAGACTGCTGAATAAGAGATATTTCAAAAAATGATGGAATTACAGGGCATAGCACAGGGAAACTAGAAGAACCAGACCATACTAATTTTATGAAAGCACAAGTAATCAAACGGACAGGTACTCCACAGCTGGAGTTGTTAATTAAAAGGGCACACTGTGTGTATGCTCCAAACCTGGACATGAGAAAGCAGCCAAGACCTCTAATAGTAAAGATGCAAATCCTAGCAGCAGAAAGAGTTGATTCTGACAAAACTGTGGCAAAAGGACAAAGTACTAAAAATTGGAGACACTAGAGTGTTTGTGGAAAATAATTACTCACTGCACACTAGTCAGAAGAGGAATACATTTATTCCAGTTATCAGGAAATGTCAAGAGGCAGGTCTGAGATTCAAGCTGCTGTATCCAGCTATCTTCAGAATATTTTGCCTGGATGGTCTAAGTATTTTTCAATGCAGAAAATGCGAAGAAGGAAAAAAAAGTTTTGTCCAACAAAAAGTATGCTATCAAACAGAATTGGGTGCTGCTTTCCATTCTTCTGATACTAAAGCTTGTAAACAGTCTATAAAAGTGAAACTTTTCTAGTGATCCAAAGAAAAATGCTTGAGAGACAAAAAAAGAGCACAGGAGTCGACTAGAAAAAAACAGGAGTATATTGGAAATGAACCAGATACTGGATGTAGGAGATGGAAATCAACAGAAAGAAAATCAACAGCACAGAAATTAATGAATAAATGTGGGATTACAAAGCATCAGTCACATTTGGGAATAATGGTAGAATAAGAAAACCTGGAACATTGGATTTTTTTTTTTTGACTTTGGTAAAATTGTAGGGGACTCAGAAGCATATGCCCTAATTCATGCAATTAATGTTTGGAAGAACATTAAGTAAAATAATTTTTGTTCTTAACAGTATTTTTATAAAACATGTTTTATATTGCAGGTTATATAATAAAACATTTTCAGTTATTTTTCTGTGTTATTGGGATACCAGGTGCCTTTTTTCCTATTTAGTTTTAAGAAATGTAGGTAGTACAATCTAAAAAGAAAACAAAAGCCAGGACAAAATCATGTTTAATATAACAGCTGTAACCATAGGCTGTGGAGGTGAGAGATGGGTTATAAAAGTATACAGAGCATGATACAAGTAAAATTAATATGCTTTGATTGGATTAAGGTCCTTGGCTTGATCCAATACCAAGTGTTAAGTGGAAGCAAGTAAATAAAAGAGCAGTGAATGTAATAACATGTTTCCTTTAACAAATACATGTTCACAGTGCAATATGAGAAGCTTGTAGCTGCAGGCAACTGTGCATCTGGTTCTTGTGTTTCTATGGAAACAATCTGATAAGGGGGTGATACATACAGAATATTTTTTTCTTTTAATGGCTAAAAGATAATGTTTTCTGAAAGTAATTAAAATTGTTTTCTACATCTGTGAGAGGAATACGACAAAAATAGACAGCACTTAGTGTCAGTAGAAGCACAGGCTGTACCATACATCTTAGCATAGAAAACCTTTATTACAGGTCAAATAAAGCCTGTGAGTGTAGTTGTCAATCTGGGACAAATGTTCCTATTAATAGGGTTAACCTTCATTATCTGAAGATGTTTTATGTGTTTGTATTGTTTAATTTGTTCTAGGGTGTGGTTGCCCTTTTGTTTGTGGGTTTTCATTTAAACAAAAAGTCTTGTAAGATATGATGTCGGTTTAAATGGACATGACAAGAACCAACTGTATAAAAGATCAACCTGTCAAACGTTAGTGTATGCATGTAATGCAAAAGCTGAAATTAGATATTTAAAAAAATAAGCTGTTATACTTAACAGGTGGGAATAATAACTTCTTACCATAACTGTAACACCCTCCATATTATATTTGAACATGAATGGTCTCAAAGGTACATACAAAAATGAATGAGTAATGAACTATATTAATAAATGCAGAGTGCAAATAGCTATGCTACAGGAAACACATTTGGAAAGAACTGAGCAAGTGAATTTGATAAAGAAAGGATTTCAGGATGGTTATTCATCAGAACATCTAGGAAAAATGAAAAGTGAAGTACTACTATATTAATTGCTAGAGGAGCTCCAATAGTGATAGAAGAGGGGGGAAAAGATGCTAATAGTACATTTCTAGTAGTAAGGGGCTATTGGCAAGGGAGGAGGATTAATCTGGCAAGTATTTATATTTTATCTAAAACTGATACAATGGAGAATGAGAAAAATCTGGGAGAAATCAGCTTTCAGCAGGGAAGACTTACTTATAGGTGAGGACTGGAATTAAATTTGCAAAAGTGAGGATGTATCAGGAAAGTGGGTAGAAGGGAAAATATAATAAAAGAGGGTAGATTTAAAAAAAAATCTATGAAAATATTTGGTATGGCAAATGTGAATTTAGTAAAAGGAGCTCAGAGAGAATTTACATATTATTCTCCGAGGTACAAAAACTGGGCTAGGTTAGACAGAAACTATATTTCACAGGAACATGTGCACTTACTTTATAGTCTGAATACGCATCAAATAACTTTCTGATCACACGCCAATAATAACTAAAAAAATGTAGAGTAATTAAATAAAAATGAGACACTGGGTAAAGGAAATTATTTGGGATGTATTACGGAAGATAGAAATGTCTTCAGAAAATATAGCTAGGGAGTGGGAGAAAATGAAATAGGAGTTTAAAATAGGGTAGAAATAAAAGAAAAATAGGTATGGTTAAGAAGTAACAAGAATTAATTAGAGAGACTGACAAACGTTAAGGTATTGCAGAATAATGGGAATCTCTCAGAACAAGAGGTGCAACTGCAGGGTAAAGAGAAAATAATGGATTACCTGTATAACATGCATGGGTTTAAGAAAGATTGCTGTTAAACAATGCTCGTTTGATAACTCCAGAGCATAAAAGCTACTGGCACAACTACTCAGGCAACAGAAAGTAGAAAGGCTTATTGCCAAACTTAGGGAGCCTAAAACAAGGAAAATAGCCATATATCCTGCAGAGGTATTACAAATATTTCGGAAACTTTATAAAAAAATCTGTATAAAGAAGAGAAATGTAGAAATCAAGAAAAAGTGCAAACAGAAATCTTTATGGAAGAATAAAATATACCAAGGTTAGAAATGCATGAGGCTCAATTATTAACAGTTAAGATGGCGATGTATAACCAATCTATATGGACATCTCTAGGAATTGATGGTATTCCTGTGGAAGATTGGAAGCTAGGAGAAAAGAAAGGGATTAAGATCTTGAATGTTTTAACAGTATTTTAAAAGGAGGAGAAGCACTAACATCCTGGAAGATAGCTGTGGTGGTTATAATACCTAAAGATGGCAAAGACCCATCAGACCCAGCTTCATATAGTTCCATTTCAATTCTTAACCAGGATTACAAAGTGTTGCTGTGTGTAATAACTAAAAAGAGTGGCAAAGGTGATGCCAGAATTGATAAACATTGATCAGTGTGGTTTTGTATAAGGGAGGTAATCATTTGACAACATGAATAGATCAATAATGATCCCCACAGAAGCAGAATGTAAGAAAATACCACTGTTGTTGGTATATTGATGCAGAGAAACCTTTCAGGTGAATAAGCTGGGATTTTTACAAGTAGGGTAATGTAAGCATTTGTAGTCCCTGACACAGGAATAAGGTTAATTAGGAGGCTATATGAGGGATTGGAGGAGAAAATTTAAGTGGGAGGTGGTTGTCCTCTCTAATAAGTTCTGTTTGAACAAAGGAACTGGGCAGGGGTGTCATCCATCCACTTTCTTATCTGCATTATTAGAACCATTGGCAAAGAAAATAGGGGACTCAGAAATTCAAGGATACAATTGGTATGGTAATCAAGAAAAGTTGGCTTTATTTGCAGATGATATTATTTTGTACCTGATAAAACCAGCAAAGGACCTTTCACAGTGTTGTGGAACATTTTCTGAGACAGTTTCAAACCTTTTTGGGATACAAAATTAATGAAGGTTAAACAAAAGCAATAACCTTAAGTTATGAACCCACGCACAAATTGGTTCAGCAATACCTATATTTATGAGGCACAATAAAATGAAGTACTCAGCAGTATGAATTAAAAAGGATTCTGTTATGGCAGTTAAAGATATGTAGGAAGAGACTAAACAAACCATAATACAAAAACTGAGAAAATGGAAGATCTGTTTTATTGATATGGATAGCAAGATACAAGCACTGAAAAAAAATTTAGTCCCTTTAATTTTATACACAGGTGAGGCATATTTTTATCAACCAGAAGAGAAGTTGTGGATAGCAATTAATAAAAATATGAAGGACTTTCTCCATGAGGGAAGAATCAAGTGGGTTAAACTGATCCTTCGAATAGAAAAAGCAGTTTGGGGTTACCCAATTTGAAGGAGTATTTCACAGCTACACAGTTAAGGCTCCTGTACACAGCATAAGCAGAAAGCTATAATTCAAAGTGAAAAAGGGATGATGATGAAACAGGAAGGAAGAAATTTAAGAAATATGGAGAGACTGGGATTCTGGATACAGATCCTTAAGAAAAGTAACAATAACGATACATATTATTACATTCATAAAGTAGCAGGAAGTATTCTAATAACTAAGCCAACACAGGGATGGAGAAAGGAGATTCTGCCGTTAGAGATGACTGCAATTAGGAATACAGAGAATAGGCAAGAGGGGGTTGCAATTTATTCGATAAAATTGAATTGGCAAAGGAACCAAGGTATTGGTAGAAAATAATTAGAGGGGGAAAGGTAATAGCATTTGAAGGGGCCAAAAATGCATTTGGACTTTAGACTAGAGATTGCCTTCCCTATCAAGCATTTATATAAGCATACAGGCAAACAGAATGGAATAGGGAGATCTGAAGTGCAAGACCAGCACAGGCAGAGTTTTTAGTAGAATCTAGAACATAATCTGCCGTTAAAAAGGGATCATTAGTAAGGCATATAAAATATTGCATAATAACTATAGGAATCAATCACAATAGGTTAGAAAGGATTAAAGAGAGAGACTAAAGACAAATTTGCTCACCCAGTACGTCTGACAAAGTAGTCAGCTGAGAATTTTTAAAGTCCACCAACTCAATACATTCCCAAAAATATGTTCTCAGTTACTTTCCATCCCTATCATGCCTCCAACATTTGTCATATACCTGAGAAAACATTCTTAGAAGTCTGCTTGGGGTATAAAAATATCTATGCAAATACTTCCCCAGCAAAAATCTTTAATTCTGTACCTTGTTGCATACTTGGGAGCCAGGCATATGTCGTCCCATTATTCCCTTGTAAGTTTATCCAATCTCTCTTCCAAATCTTTTCGAATCTCCTCTAATTCCTATAGTTACAGTGCAATATTTTAAAAGATCTACTTATTGTCCATTTTTAACAGCAGCCTCTGTTGTAGATGCAACTAAACAAGCTAGAGACCTGCTACAACAAAATCGCCAAATTCGCCACAGGGGCATCCTACAGTAGTCACCACTGTCTCTCACTTGCTGAACTGGGCTGGCTTGAACTCCCTCACCTCCTTCAGTGGTATCAAACTCTCACTCGCCCACAAACTAGTAAACCATCCACTAAATGTCCCATCCCTCCAGAATCTACTCCACCACCAGACCACGAAGATCCAGCAACAAAAATCACTTGCAGATCACTAAAGCCAATAACTCTGCTGGTGAAGCACTATTCTCTTGCGCCATAGCCAAATTATGGAACTCGCTCCCACCCACAATTACCTCCGTACCATCATGTACCCACTTCAAAACTTTACTAAAAGCGCACCTAAAAACATGCTGGCTATGCCCTTGCAACTCCCACTCTAATATCCTCCATCCCATCTAACCACTACCTTTCTTTCCACTCCACTAACTGCCTTGATTATAGCAAGCTCAGATGCTCATAAGCCTAGTACTTATTATACAGCAGGAACTTCTCACTGTAGCATTTGTTAATGTCTGTTATGTACTTCACAGATAAAGATTCTAGTTGTCTACTGATGTACTATGTTCTTTCATCTGTAAATATGTTGTAAGTAATTGCTATGTTAAATTGTTAATCGCTATGTAATCCAATGTAACTACTGTCTGTTTATTTTACTGTGGAGCTTTTCTCCCTGGGCCTCTGCTGAAAATGGACCTACATTCAGTCGGCCACTCCCGGACAACAAATTTAAATAAATAAATAAAATTAAATAAAACTCTACCAGATCAGGTCTTTCACATAGGATTCCCCTTTTCCCTTTCTCTTTGCCTATACTCTGATATCAATCCCTTGTAGGGATGGCCATCTCTTGCCGGCGGTCCAAATGTCTTCTTCACCTCATCCAATTCTATTACCTTCACCTCTCTAGTTATTTGCTCCCAATACCTTGGTTTCTTTGACAGTTTTCTATGGTAAATTCCAGCACCCTCTTGCCTATTCTCTGTACCTATACTTGCAGTCAACAAAATCAGCTTTCTCCATTCCCACATTGGCTTAGTTCTTAGAAAACTTTCTGCTACATTATCAGTACAATAGTCTATACAGCTGTTATTATTCTCCAAAATCCCTCTCCTTATTTCTTGAATTTCTCCACTGCTTCATCATTATCCTTTTCCACTTTGAATTATAACCTTCTACTTGTGCTATGTATATGAGCCTTAATTGTGTAGCACTAAAATATCCCCTCAAGTCAGGTATCTCTAAAACATCCCTTCAAGTCAGGTAATCCTAAACCAACATGTTCTATAGGAAGGATCAACTTATCCCACTTAACTCTTGCCCTCTTTCCCTCCCAAATAAATTCCATCAACTATTTACTATTATACCATGATCCCCCCAAAACGTGCACGCTGATTGGCCAGCGTGCCCGTTGTAAATCGAGTTATACTAATGGAAAAAGGTCCGGTCCCCCGGACTTTTTTCCATTAGTATATTCTATTGCTATGTTAAATGGGTTTAACATAGCGAGACAGCTTTAAAATAAGCAGCGGAGCTCTATGTTGCTTCTTTTAAAACTGTCCCGCTATGTTAAACCCATTTAACATAGCGAAACAGTGTTTAAAAGCAACGGAGAAAGCAAGATCTCCGTTGCTTATGTCTCGCTATGTTAAATGAGTTTAACATAGCGAGACAGTTTTAAAATAAGCAACGGAGATGTCCGCTGTTTATTTTAACTGTCTCGCCATGTTAAACTCATTTAACATAGCGAGACATAAAAAGCAACGGAGATCTTGCTTTCTCCGCTGCTTTTGCTCACAGCTCTGATGTACCGCGCAGGCACGCAGTACATGAGAACTGCCGCGGATGCCAGGCATCTGCGGAAGGGCAGTAAACAGGCATTATATTATGCCATTATTTAAGAAAAGGAATAGTTTCTTTTCTTAAATAATGTCATAATAGCAATAACCACTTCTGGTGGGTAATGCTATTACCCACGGTTGGCTTTGTTATCCTCGGGCTTCGCCCTCGGGACCAAACCACGCCAACCGTGGGTAAATTTAGCATTACCCACACCCAGGCGTGGGTTATTGCTATAATCATTGTCTACAATGTCTCCTCTGGGTGATAAAAAATATGCCTGACACATATATAAAACTAAAAGAACTAAGATCATTTTCACTGCTTGTATCTTATGTCCATATCCATAAATAAGAGTTTCCAGTGTCTCAGTTTTTGTATTCTTTTTTCTTTAGTATCCTTAGCTGCCATAACAGAAGCCCTTTTAATCCATGCCCCTAAATATTTCATCTTATGTCCCCATAAATATGAGTATTGATGTACCAATTCATGTGTGGGTACACAGTTTGTGGCTATAGCCTTTGTTTAATCCTCACTACTTTTATATCCAGAAGAGACTTGAAACTGTCTTTAAAATGTTCCACTAACAGATGAAATATTTTCTGGATTTATCAGGTACAAAATAATATCATCTGCAAATGCAGCCAGCTTTTCTTGCTTACATACAAACTACATACTTGAATTTATGAGTCCCTTAGTTTCTTTGCCAATGGTTCTAAATATAAAGCAGAGTCCCTTAGTTTCTTTGCCAATGGTTCTAAATATAAAGCAAACAACAAAGGGGAAAGAGGACACCCCTGTCTGGTTCGTCTGTTCAGACACAACTTATCAGAGAGGAACCCTCCTACTTTAATTCTTCCCTGCAATCTTTCATACATCCTCCTAATTAACCTTGTTATTGTTATCAGTGGAATTCAATTACTTCCATTGCCCTCCTCATAACATCTCAGTTTAATCTGTTGAATGCTTTTTCTGCATCAAGGCAAACAGTAGTATTTTATTTCACTGTCTTTCCCTCTGGATCATCATTGCTCCATTAATGTACGTCAGATGTTTGTCTCTCCTCTGCAAAACCACACCAGTCTGTATCTATCAATTTTGGCAATACCTTTGCCATTTTTAGCTAGTATAGACATGAGCACTTTATAATCATGGTTAAAAATACTGTTAAATAAAACCTTACGGATCTTTATCACTTTCTTCCTTCCAAACTTCCAGAGGAATGCTGCAGACTGGTTATACATCCCTGTTTTTCTCTCATATCCTCCAATTTTAACTGCCAATTGTTGAGCCTCATGTGCCTACAAATTTGGCATAATTAAATCTTCCAGAAATATGTCCAGTTGCACTCTTTCTTGATTTCTACATTTCTCTGCTTTATACAAATTTACCTCTCCTGGATCTCTGGTTATTTTTCTTGTTATAGGCTCCATATGTTCAGCGACAACCCCTTCCACTTTTTGTTGACCAAGTTGGTGTGCTAAATGTTTTTGCGCTCTGGAGTTATCAAAAATAGCTGCATAAAAGCAATTATCCTAAATGCATGGCTATTATCCAGATACTCCCATATTCTCTCTTTAACACTCTACATTTGCAAATCTTCTTATACTGTAAGGTTCCCCTTATTCTGAAGTACTTAACCTTTGTTAGCCCCTCTAATTAATTTGTATTACTTCTTAACCATATCTCTTTATCTTTTATTTCTATCCTTTTGTATAATCCCTTTTTCATTTTATCCCACTCACTAGCTATAACACTGAAGACATTTATATATTCCCTTATAACTCTTGGAGAAGTTTTACTACCCATTCTTAAATTTCCCTTTTTTAAGAGCTGGAAGGGGAAGTGCCAGTGTCTCAGTTTTACTTTATTGCCAGCATTTGTATCATAGGTTTTACTGGTGCATGATCTGAAGTAGTTACTAGATGTGTGTTCAAGCTTTCAATTAAATGCACGTGTTCCTGTGAAATTTATTTATTTTACATTTGTTTACCGGGATAGTCCGACTGGACATAGGTCCATTTACAGCGGAAGCCCGGTGAGAAATGCTCCACAATTAGGTTAACATCAACATGGTAATACAAAGAATAATATAACAGTGATAATTGAGGTAAGTACAGACAAAGTGTCTCATACAATCCAGTCTAAACAATGAAACAATACATCAGCAGTAAGTGAGTAAATTTACAAAGATAGAGAGTCTCGCACATCAAAGCTTTAACACTGGATTAGTGAGAAAGGATAAAAGAATAAAAAAAAAAATCATATGATTAGACATGACATACTATACAATTTCAAGTTGACAATAAGATACCTAACTGTAGCATATATACAGTAGAGATAGCAGGGAGGAAGATGTAAAGTGTGCTGAGATTGTGTGCTTCAAGTGATGCATGGACATAGCCATGTATTCATAAGATGTGATTTGAGAGCATTTTTGAAATGTGTGTTAGTGGGGGCAGAGGTCAGAGAAGGGGGGAGGTTATCCCAGAATCTAGCTATGGCATGAGAAAAAAGAGCTTTCCCCGAGTTGTTGTTAGCTTTAGAGATGCAGAGGAGGGACTTCTCACTAGATCTGAGAGGACGATTAGTTCTGTATGGAGAAAGTAACTGGCTTAGTGCTGGGTTTTTTTTTCAGGATGTCTAACAATATTAAAGGCAATGACTAGCTGGTGGTAATTGAGTAGCTGGGGAAATTCTAACCACCATAGTTCCCTTAGAGAATGGACATAGCCATGTATTCATAAGATGTGATTTGAGAGCATTTTTGAAATGTGTGTTAGTAGGGGCAGAGGTCAGAGAAGGGGGGGGGGGGGTTATCCCAGGATCTAGCTACGGCATGAGAAAAAAGAGCTTTCCCCGAGTTGTTGTTAGCTTTAGAGATGCAGAGGAGGGACTTCTCACTAGATCTGAGAGGACGATTAGTTCTGTATGGAGAAAGTAACTGGCTTAGTGCTGTTTTTTTTTTTTTTCAGGATGTCTAACAATATTAAAGGCAATGACTAGCTGGTGGTAATTGAGTAGCTGGGGAAATTCTAACCACCATAGTTCCCTTAGAGAATGACAGTGATGGGTACTGAAGGTGGAGTTATTAAACTTGGCAATTTTATTATAACATGATTCAAGTCTGGTGAGATCATGTTTTCTGACTTGGGTAAGAACTGGCGCGACATACCTTAAAGTGGAGAGTAGATGGGTTTGGGCTAGAGTCATCCATGCCTGTTCAAGAGGAATTGTTTATGCCTATATAGGCTTCCCATTTTTTGTGGATCTTTTTTTATGGTTTGTGAGATATGGACATCAAGGAGTAGGTTATTGTCAATTTCTACACCGAAGAGTTTGGTATGGTTAGAGGGAGATATGATAGTACCACTTTTAGAAGAGATTGAAAAGGATAGGGGGAGGTATAGATTTGTTGGGGGTGAATAGTAGCAATTTTGTCTTATTGGGATTTAGGATTAGTTGGATATCAGTAATCCAACTTTCTACAGAACTGAAGGATTCTTGTCTGAGTTGTTGTAGAGTGGAAAGTGATGGAGAAGAGCATATAAGAGTTGAATCATCAGCATACTGTATAAGGGAGGCATACTAGGTGGAGGTGTGCAGATTGTTGGTAAATATGGACAAGGGTAGTGGGCCTAAAATTGAGCCTTGTGGTATGCCTATCATAGCTGGGAGTAAAGGAGATTGTATGTCTTGCCACTGAACTGATTGCTGTCTATGTGACAGACAGCTTTTAAACCAGGCAATAGTGGAAGGGGTAAAGGATGGGGAGGCCAGGGAGTCTAGAAGTTTGGAGTGTGAGACCATATCAAATGCTTTTGAAAGATCTAAAAATATTGCAGAAACAAAATTATTATTTCTGTGAAGGTTGACCTGGTTAGTGAAAGAGAGGAGAGCAGTTGTTGTGCTATGATTTTGCCGGAAGCCATGTTGTATGGAGGAGAGAAGATTATTTGTGTTTAGGAATTTCATGACTTGAGAGTGAATACATTGCTCAAGCAGTTAAGATAAGGGGGATAGAATGGCAATAGGATGGCAGTTTGAGAATTCATAAGAATTGCCACCTTTATGAAGTGGTACAATATATGAAACTTTATAGAGTTGGGGGATATAGGCGTCCTGTATAGAGCAGTTGATGAGTATAGAAACTGGGTAAGATAGGGATTCAGCAGCAATTTTTAGGAAGTTGGCTGGTAGACTGTCAGCTGCAAGGGTGGTTGGCTTTAGTTTTAGGAGTTTTTTTAATAGTGGAAGTAGGAACTGGTGAGAGGGCAAAGGAGGGGATATTGTTGGTGCATTTGGTAGGCATAAGTGTATGGTTGTTATTGGATAGCTGGGAGGATAGAGTTAGGATGGATTATGTAAAATAGTGATTAAAATGGGATGCTATGTCTTTGGTATTGTTGTCTGAGGAGGGGGCTGGAGTGGTAATTTTTACTGGTTTTAGAAGGGAGTTGATAGCATGCCAAAACTTTTGGGGGTCTTTGAGTGTTTGTTTTGGACCCCGAGAAAATAGTTCTTTTTGTCTAGTTTGGTTTGTTTCTTGGCCTGATTTCTGAGTTGCTGGAAATTTTGTTTGGCTATGCTAGTGTTATCCCTTTTCCAGCTTTATCTCTAGACTTTCATAAGGATCTTGTGTCCCTGCTCAGCCATGGTGCATAGCTTGCCTCGACTCTGATTTTTCTAATGGGTGCAACTTTGTTGAGGACATTTAAGAGTGTACTATTAAAGTATCCGACGGCTTGGTCTAAACCAGGCATTAGTAGTGGTTTCCAGTTTGTTTTACAGTAGAGTTTAGTTCCTGTATGTTTAGTTTGCGGTCATCTCTAAATTGTCTAAAGGTTATGGGCTTGGGTATGTTAGTGCTTTTACGCAGCAGAAAAGTGGGGAGATGGTCACTGAGACCATCTGGTAGACAACCTGTCTGGTAGTTTTATTTGGGGCAAATGACTAGTGTCCAATCTAGAATGGATCGTTAACGGGTTTTTTTATCAACCTTAGTAGGTTTTTGAATGAGTTGTGAAAAACCAAAGAGATTAATATGATTAGTGGGGTTGTTAGAATTACAGGCTATCCAGTCAGTGTTTAGATCACCTAGTAAGATAGTTTCTTGTGGCAGATTCTCTGAGATCCACTGTAATATTTCCTCAACAGTAGGGGAGTTGTTTCGTGGTGGAATATAACAGCAAAGTATATTCATTTGTTTGTTATTGTTTAAGTATAGAAATGTAGCGAAGAGTTCGGCGTTTTGAAACTTGGAATTGGGATTTGTAGTGGTTTCATTTTGATGTTATTTTTAAAAAAAATTGCAATTCCCTCTCCCTTCTTGCCTACTCTATCTAGTCTTATGATATTGTATCCTGGTGGGAGGATTTCTTCTTTTTTCTGTTGGGTTTTAGCCAGATCTCAGTGATTGTTAGTATGTCTGGGGAGTAGTGGGCTATAAATGCATGTAGGTCAGGAAGCTTATTGGATATGCTCCTGGTGCTGATGTTGAGAATTAGCAGGTCAGAGTTTTGTTTGTTTGAGGGTGGGGTAGTAAGTGGACCTGGGTTTGGGTGTATGTCACCTGATATAAGTAGGTGAGTTGTGATCAGTAGAATGTGTTTAATTGTAAGTGCTATTTCTAAGTTGGATCTAAATGATATTTTAGTAGTATAATATGTAGTTATGTGGAATTTAAGTATGTGTAGTATTGAGCTGTCTCTAAATAGTGTGGGACTGATAGGAAAGTTTATGTGTGAGTTTGTCTTTATGGAACTATGTGTAGTATGGAATAAAGTGTTTTCCAGTGGAGTGTTTGTGTGTATACAAGTGATGTTTGTTAGGTACGTGAGGGTTAGGAAGAGAAATCCTAAGGTGATGTGTGTTTTTTGTGGAAGTAGTAGTTTGGTGTACGTGTTGCTAAGGTTTACAGATCGAAGTAGATGTGAAAGCATGGCTAATTGCAGCTTTGTGATTGTTTAAGCCAAGGAGCTAGATTGTGGGTGTGGATTGTTTTAAGGAGTAGAGGTAACTGATTGGTTTAAGGCATGGTCATATGATGAGGGGTTAGAATAAAAGTAGGAGTAGTGGGGTGGGTGGGAATTGGGGGCAGGGGAGCGGAGTGAGTCATAGGCAAACAGAGCAGGGCCAACCAGACAGCGAGAGTGCAGAACCAATCTGCATGCAGGGTCTGGGCAGGACAGTGAGAATGAGAAATGAACGGGTGTAAGTATATCACAAGTTTACTACCAAATTCTCTTGTAGCTTTAATTTGTTTCTTATTTCTTTTGTTTGTCTTTTGGCGTAGAAGTATCGTTAATGGGATTATTAGATTATTAATTCAATTAAAATGGCTGTAACATTACTCCAAAGTACAGTGGTATCAGTTGTTGCAAAAAACAGAAAAAGGACATTTAACATGCAGTGAGCACACTTCACAGAGAGGGGAGATGACTGCAGAAGAGAAGTATTATTGTGTTTTAAAGATGGCACCATTATCAGGCCCTTATATATCTTCTGTCCTATGCATTCCTAGTGGGGGAGAAGGGTAGGGACTAATTGCAGGAGGAGTCCTATGGGAGTGATTGACAGGTCTCTCAGCCAGATTCTGGAGGACGGGCAATTCAAACAAAAACAAACAGATCAACTGACAAACTGCAGGTAAGTGATCTGGAGCGAGTACCAAGAGAATAGATGAACTGTAGTTAAGTAAATGGCAGTACAGTTCAGGAGGAGGGGGGAGACTAAACTAGCACAAGTTAATATTTCTGGTGCTGACTGGTCACAGATGAAACTGGGGAAAAAGGCACAGTTGGATGTAAAAGCCGTAGATAAAAATTATAAATTTTGGCTTGTAACTCGGAGAGAAGTATAGTATTCAGCAGCGTGTCATAAACTAGTGTCTGAAATGGGGTCTTACAGGATTGGAGTTAGGAAAACTGGGCTAGCTCGACAGGCCTCTGCAAGTGTTCATGCTTTAAACAACAAAAAACCTCAGTATATAAAGGTATTAACATTAAGTCTTTATGTTGAAAGTTAAGACATACATTGCTTCTAATATGAAGAAAGTTCTTGATTGCAGAGAAGTCTTTTAATATTTTCACTGGACTTGCATGTGAACTCAGCAATAGTACTTATTCAAGTTTGGAGGGGGGTGCACCTGCGGCCTAAGATGTTTAAGCAGATTGCTTCTAATATGAAGAAAAGTCTTGATTGCAAAGAAGTTTTTAATATTTTCCCTGGAATTGCATGTAAACTTAGCAATAATACAATTTCTCTCTAGTCTACTCCAACTGTTATACCTTGGGGAATAATATGTAAACTCTCTCTGAGTTCCTACCACTAAATAAATATCTTCCATACCATACCAAAGATTTTTATACATTTTTTATACATTTCTTCAGAGATCTACCCTCTTTTGTTAACATTTCACCTTCTAGGTCCTCCAGATACAGCCTCACTGTTGTAAATCAAGTTGCAGTCCTCAGCTATAAGCAATGTTCCCTGCCTGCTGAAAGCCGATTATTTCTCCCATAATTTTATTAAGCTGCATAATAGCAGTTTTTGTGGAATAGAAATACATGCTAGTGTAATCCTCCTCCCTTGCCAACAGCCTTTTTACCACAAATCTACCATTATCTTTTCTCTTCTTTTATCACTATTGGAGCTCTATTGGAGTACAATTACTCCCCTTTCCTTTGTCCCAGATATTCTGTTAAATATCCACCCTGAAATCCTCTCTTTATCAAATGTACATGCTTGCTTCTTTCCAAATGTGTTTCCTGCAGCACAGCTATTTGCACTCTGAATTTCTTAATATAATTAAGTACTGTTTCTGTTTCATCTATACATGCAAGGTTATTTAGATTCCAAGATGATATGGACAGTGTAGCAATTATAAGAAATGACAGCTACTATAAGTGACAGTTTTATGAATGTTTGGCAAGCTGGTCTTTTTATATAGTTGTTTCTTGTCATCTCCATTTAAGAATTCTTGTCTGAAATAAAAACAAAAAACAAAATACATTTTCAGAATGCCCCCTATAACCTAACTTGGAAAAAACACAGGAAATTATGTACATCTTCAAAAAATTAAGTTCAACCCTCAAGATAGGTGCACCTGCCCCAGATCAGCAGCTGCACCCACTGACATTACCCAACCTGATTGCTAAAGTGTGTGCTACAGCCTGTGCCTCCCACTTACACTGACTGATGTCTGTTCTTTCTTATCCCTATTCCCTACTAGATGTGAAAAAGTAGCTTGTATGCTTTCAGAAAACATTAATTGCTAGCCATAAGAAAAGGACACTGGTTATCTTTAAATAAAACTAAATTATATGCGGTTCTATTAAATGCATTAAAGAATTAAGGCAGCTAAAGAAACTGCTATCTCTTATTCACTTCCAATAATTTCAAACTTTATTCTTTTACTGAACTGCTTGCCCTTGTAGATTTAAATTTTGCACTTCACTCAGCAAAGAATGCACAAAACTCTCAAGATTAATTGCTTGCACTTGCAGACAGGTTGTCTCAATGGAAACTTGGTTAGTAATGATACAGAAAAAAAACAGCTAACAAACTCTGCAGATGTATGAAGAAATCTGTCAGTTTCATTCAGCAAAGAACAAAATATACAACTGTTTTTAGCTGCAGACTTCTTGACTTCTACTGAGCATTTGTTAATAAAGAAAAACATACTGATATCATTACATATGCCAGAAACTTAGCTCTTGTCACAGCTTTCATCATTTTGTCTAATTTTTCAAGCCTACTTCCTAAAAAAGAAACAAATACTGATTAAGCAAAGGGCATTAATCCAGACATTCACTTTTGAAAAAACAAGAGAAAAAGATAGTACAGTTTTGTAAAAATCTTACCATAACAGTAGATGTCCTTCTCTTCACTGTTGCAGTGTTCTTAACGTACAAGACCTCCTGCTAAGGATAGCTGAACATCTGGCCAGTATACCAAAGCCTTTACAATCTCTAGGCGCCGTACATCATATGTATGGTCCCTGTGCAAGGTGTAGGGCACAAAGGTGACATACGGACACATTCACTTCATTACTGAAAAGCCTCAGGAGGAACAAAATGTCCCTAGGGACCAGGAGGAGCATGTGTATCTAGAAGGAGAAATGACATAGAGAAGAACCCCCCAGCCAGGAAGGCAATGATTACAGACTAGAGCAGATAGGGCAGGAGGGAGGGAATGAATACTGCAACAGTGAAGACAATGGTATCTACTGTTATGGTAAGATTTTACACATCTGCACTATGTCCTTCCATATCATTATTGCAGTATTGCAGAGTACAAATGCTCAAGAAGAAACCTGGTAGGAGGATAGCACTGAGGAATCCTCAAGAAACTCATGCAGGATAGATGTAGCAAAGCCAGCTCTAGCCCTGGAAATAATGCCCAACTTATAATGCTTAGTGAAGGTATGGACAGATGACCAAGTAGCAGCCTCAAGGATGGAATTAGTATCCAGCCCCTTGAAAGAGGCACCAGAGAAAGCAACATCTCTGGTAAAATGAGTCTTTACTAATGAGGAAAGATATTTACCATGAAAAGAATAACAAAGCAAAATGGCCTTAGAAATCCAGGCTGCGATGGTTTGCTTAGAAACAGCCATACCCGAAGACTTGGGATAATATTAAAAAAAAAAAAAAAAAGCTGCTCAGATTTGTGAATATCCTTAGTTTTATCTAAATAATATATGAGCTGTCTATGCAAATCCAAGGTGTGAAGCACCTTCATACTGGCAGACTGCAGAGAAGGAGAAAAGGAAGGCAAATGAATAGACTAACAGAGAGACAGCTCGTTGGTCACCTCGTGCATAAAGGAAGGAAGGATTAGTATGAAGATACACCCTGCTTCTGTGAAAAACTAAAAAGGGACGAAGGAGAGGAAATAAAGTTTGAAGGGACAATATCCGAAAGGAGGGGAGCTTTAGAAAGGGGTTGAGCAGAGAAAGGTCCAGAATTGGTCTCTAGGTGCCCTCCTTCCTGGGAACCAGAAACCTTCTGGAATTAAAAAAAAAAAACTTCCTTCCTGGGCAGGGGGCACAACCTGAATGGTGCCCTGGACCAAAAGAGAATGAAGAACTGTAAAGATTTGGAGCTGTTCTTGAGGAGGTTGAAGGATGCCAAGAAAGGTAGGAAGAGATTTCCAAACTATGAAATACTCCTGACAGATAACAAACAGAACCCACGAGTCTGCTTTGATCCTTAACCAACTTGAAAGGGACAGGGAAAGAGGAACGGACAAAGGAAAATGACCAAGGAAAAAGAGAAGCAGATTGTCAAATGGAACTTGGCTTGTCCTGAAAAAAAGGTTTCTGAGAAATAGTGGTCTGTGTAGATTTAGCAGGAGGTACATGTTTAGAGCCCTTTTTACCCTTGGGTGGAGGATGAGTCTATTAAATGAACAAAAGCAGATTTGGAAGGGTAATTCCTCTTTAACATTGTAAGAGGAAAGACAAAAATATGTTTCAACTCCTGCAATGCTTTGTCATCATCCTGTAGAGACAAAGATTTCAGCATGTCAGAAGCAGCAGATCCAAAAAGATTTTTACTATCCAAAGGAGCGTCCAGTAATTTGGCCTTAATGTCATCAGATAAAGCTTGAAGATGAAGCCAAGATTAACGCTTCATAACAGAACCAAATGAAGAAGCCATGGAAGAAGCATCATAATTCCAAGTAATTGTGGTGGGCAACTAGAAAGGTAGAATCCAACAAGGAAAGGAGCCAAAGCCTTCCTTTCAGAATCAGGAAGGTCAAAAATTAGCTGAGAAACCTGAGAAAGGGGGGCCAAAACATACCTGGTCACGAGTGTGGTAATTAATAATCCTAAAAGGACAGAGTAACAGCAGTACAGACCTATTTGCACAGCTTCTCCATCCTCTCAATCTGAAGGAGGAAACTTGGTAGAGGGGAACAGCTTGTAGGGTTTGTCAGAGGAGACAGACCCCACTGAAGGATCAGCAGAGGGGCATTTATACTGAAATTTATAATCATCAGGCACCTTGTAAAATCTATCAAGTTTCTTAGGCGCTGGCGGCTGCTGAAAAGGTATTCAGGAGGGCAGCCAGAACTGGAGGAACAGCAGATGGCTTGGGATACTCCATCTGGAGGAGCGCATTATATACATCAGAAACCTAAAAACAATCCCACTTAAAGAATTTTATCATACAGAAAAGTGTCCACACAGGAGAGTTGCTCTAAAGGGGAATCTGGACTAATATAACCCTCTTCCTCTGAACCATAGTCCAAGAAGGAAGGGATCTAAGAAGTGGAGGCTATCAGATCAGCATATATTTATTACTTCTGAGTGTGTGTTGCCGAACAAATGATAGTTTTCTTTTTTATTTATTTTATTTATTTATTATTTTTTTATCACAAAACTACCTTTACTACATTGAGCGTATTAAATGAAAAGATTGAATCAAGCTTTTCGACAAACTTGAATTTGGTTATCAAAAAAATAAATGAATAAATAATGAAATCTTGCCTACATACCATTTCTGCATGTACTAATTCCAGGGGGAATGTCAGAAACAATAGGCGAAGGATGGCTTAAGGTGAGGCTTGTATTACACATTTTATTGATTGACTACAATAAGCAAAATAAGCTATGGTAACATCCCTATCCAAAAACCCATTCTACAAATCACTCCCTCGCCTCTTTCACAAGCAAAGCAAGAATACTCTCCAGAAGGACACACATTCCAAGAGATTGCCCTGTACACACTCTCAACCCACAAGAGACCACAAAAGAGCCCCTCCATGTTTTCCTGTCAAACCTTCAAATGACTGGCAGCATCTCATCATAATGAGGACACCCCCAAGAAAACCGCCAATCAAAACCCAGGAAACACGGCAATAACAAGGAAGCCAGCCGAACTTTAACAAAAATCACACAGCAAACCGAACAAGAATGCCACAAGCTGGACATGCCAACTACATCATGTCCATTGAATATAGCACCCAGTTTCACAACATGCATCCAGCAGCTCCACAACACAGTGATCTGTTTAAGAGTTGTAGCATCCACTGCAATGCACCGCCCTAGCCAAGGGTGCATCCTCAACAACACATAGCTGCGTGAAGCACACCATTCCCCCTTGAATATCAACATTTTAGGCTGACCACACACAAAATCGGATGATTTATAGTCAACGAATCCCCACAGAAAACTCACCTTCAATCCAATGAAAACGATCCACTGAATATTCACTCATCCTTTCTCAGCAAACCCCGGGTCAGCTACTGAGTGCCTGCATTCCACCCATATGGCTGACTTATTAATAATCAATGAAATTAAAAAATGAAAATGTACCTCCATCACCCCCGGAAGACAGACTTCAAGCATTCCATTTACTCCAGTCTCAACAGACACAAATAATCTCAATAGCAAGTAAACTGACATGGTGACGGGCACCATCAAACCCCATCCCCAGTACGTGATGTTGAAAAGA
The DNA here is from genome assembly GCF_019279795.1 of Protopterus annectens. Taxonomy (NCBI): domain Eukaryota; kingdom Metazoa; phylum Chordata; order Ceratodontiformes; family Protopteridae; genus Protopterus; species Protopterus annectens. The sequence goes on from NC_056734.1 coordinate 113,334,485, forward strand.
AAGAAAACTATGTCCATGCACTCTCTCCAATATGAAATGTCATATCATATCTGAAAAACATTGGCATAGTACACATCTTTTTACATTTAGGAATATGTAAGCATCAGATTATGTACTTGTTAACTTATTAAGGGCTATTTTCAGGCATAGCAAGCAGAGGATAAAACAGTCAATGAAATAATAAAACTAGCCCTTGTAGCTAAAAAAAAGTTTAAATTGTCTTTCACCTTTAAGAACTCCAAAACAGTTCAGATATGTACATAGCTACGTAACTATCGTTTCGTGGTGTCTCCTAGATTAGAAAGAAATGCTGTAAAAACTGACTATATCAACTCTTATTTTTATCTTTAATATCGAAATTATGTTGATTCTAATCTGCACTCTATGTATGTAGGCAAAGTACAAAAAAACAATTCAGGAAATAGTGTATATTAAAAAGTAAAAAATACACATCTGTGAAGCAGCTAGCTTTGCAGAATTAGAAAGAAACAGAATTTGTTTTGTAAGCATATAGAGGGATCGTGTGTGTTAAAAGCTACATTAAAGAAGCTCAAGTACATATATGTGCGCGAGCTATGAAAAAAAGAGTGCAAGGATGATTTGAACATGTAAACCGTTACAATTCAAAATGAAGGTATTTTTTATCTCTGTAAATTCTGTGTCCCATATCAGCAATGAGCATGAAACTTAGAGAAAAAAAAATCCCAGAGAATAAAAATCAGTTACCTTTAAAGCAATACTTTAAACAAAATTATAGTTTTCTTATTATATCATGTAAACAAAGGGACACATCATTACAATATTGCTAGATTAAAGTAAAGACATTAGCTTAAAAGGGTATTAATTAATTACGCTTGTTGGTTAACCAATTATTTTGTTGGGTAAGAAATTCAACCTGATTCTCTTCTTCCTTGAGCCTTCCATCAGTATCAGTAAGTGATGCTTCAATGTCTATTAATTTGGATTGTTGTTGTTGACGAATCTCTTTTAAGATGTCAGTTTGATTTTGACAGTTCTCTCTAAGACTTTCAAGTTTATATGTAAATTTGTACATCTTTAATGAGAGATCCTAAAGAGTGGAAGACATCTGTTGTATATCTTTCTTCAGTAGAGATTCAGAATTCTTTATGTTGTTCATTTCCACAATGATGTTTTTTTCTCCAAAATATTTTGACAAGAAAATTTTTAGGCAAAATCCTCAAAGTTGGTATATATTTAGATTAGTAGTTTAGAAACAATTTTGTCTTGTTTCCAGAAGAATTAGATAATTTAATTTCCTGTAATTTGGTATAGTTTAAGGAGCTCAAAATAATGCTGCTAACAGTTGGCTGTTCAGGCTCCGCCCCAACATGCAACAGTTTTGTTGTCTTGGATCATTAGCTGTCTCAGTATCCTTCATAAGAAGAAACTCATTGTACTTGCATATGATTTGTCCTGGTGACAGTGTATCTTTTACATTTTGGGTAGGACTTCACAAGTAAAGATACTGCATCACTGTTTACAGTAACATTCTACATAACTAAATGGATTAATCTTCAAGAGATTTCCTCAGCAAGAACTTCCTCCTATATGAGCAAGTATTTAAATGCTTACAATCTGTCTCCCATGTTCAAGGGGGAAAAAAATCAGAGACTGATCAGCATCATGGAGAATTTTATATCACTTTATCATGGACTAGTCATAACTGGGACCTACATTTTTATGTTATATCCAATTACTATACTTGAGTAACTTGTTACTTTCTGTTTAAATAGGTTGTAGATTATTTACTTTTTATTCTGGGTTAGCTAAAGGTTATATTTTCTTTGCATATTTCAACTACACTGAGGACCACTTGCTTTTTTTGTCTTGTCTTTGTTGGAAACTGAACACCTTAATAAAAACATTGACAAAACAAAGAAGTAAAAAGTACAGTTGTGTACCTACCATAAATGTAGATGTTCGAGTGTATTCACTGTTGCAGTCATTACTCTTGGGTTATCCTGCTGGCAGGCTACCCTCAGTCGGCCAGAATTCCGTCTAGGACCAGTGTCGGTTGCTGTCGCCTCTTCCCTGACGTCAGTGCGCCAGGGGTATAAAAGATGCAGCTGACGCCATTTTCTTCAGTTTTTCTTGCCCCAGATGTCAGGTGCCCCCAAATTGGTAGGCTGAAAAAATATGCCAATAAAAATGCATGCACAAAAATAACATTTCCTTCATCTACAAGCAAATACACCAAATAGGTTGTATAGGATAGAGAAGTGCAGATAGACCCAGCAAAGAAAAAGGGGGATGGTGGATGGGTAACCTGGACTGCAACAGTGAATACACTCGAACATCTACATTTATGGTAGGTACACAACTGTACTATGTTCGTGTTTTACTGTTGCAGTCATTACTCTTGTGTTGAATCCCAAAGCTGAGGATGGGTGGCTGGGCTAAATAAGATTAGGAGAGGCTATGAGGCCCTGCAGGACTGCAGTGGCAAAGCCTGTTCTGGACTTAGAGTAAAGAGGTAAGTGGTAGTGCTTTGTGAAGGTGTGCACTGAACTCCAGGTTGCAGCATCTAAGATATCTTTGGTTGGTACTCCTCTGAGGAAGGCTGCTGAAGTGGCTGCTGCTCTGGTGGAATGAGGCCTAATGTCCTTAGGCACTGATTTGCCATGTTGAGAATAGCAAAAACGGATGCAATGGCCTATCCATTTAGAAATAGTCTGTTTTGAGATAGCCTTTCCTTGCAATCCCGCAGCATATGACACTAAAAGTACTCAGACTTTCTGAAAGCTTTAGTTTTGTCCAAGTAGAAGCGTAGTTGCCTGTGTATGTCCAAAGAATGCAGAATTTTCTCACCCTTGTTCTGTGGATTTGGATAAAAGGTAGGTAAGTGAATGGTTTGGTCGAGGGCCACACTGGACACCACCTTAGACATAAATGTGGGGTTTGTCCTCAGAGAAACCCTGTCTGGATGAAAAATGATGAAAGGTTCCACAGCCATAAGTGCTTGTAACTCCGAGACTCGCCTTGCAGAGGTTATTGCTAGGAGCAGAGCTGTTTTCTAGGATAAGAATTTTATATCTGCTGTTGATGCTGGCTCGAAAGGAGGCAGTTTGAGTTTTTCCAAAACATAATTGAGGTCCCAGGTCAGAATTGGTGCTCTCCTTGGAGGCCTAATGTTTTTGGCCCCTCTGAGGTACTGCCTTATTAAAGGATGAGAAAAGATAGGTGGTTCTGCATTGTAATGGGCTGAAATGGCAGAGGCATGAATCTTAATTGATGAGAAAGAAAGGCCTTTGTTCAGCATCTCAGTTAGGTATTGTAAAATCTGAGGGATATTTGGTACACACGTGTCAATGCCTTGTTCCTGGTTCCAAGCACAGAATCTCTTCCTTTCCTCTGCATAAGATTTTCTGGTAATGGGCCTCCTGGCCTCCAAGATAACATCCAAAACAGCTTTTGAAAGAGGAGTGTTCTGAATGGCTACATTATCCGCCATGCTGCCAGATTTAAGGTCCTGAGTTGGCTGTGCAGGATCTGATTGTTTTGTTGGGTCAGCAAGTGAGAAGCTTGAGGCAATACCCATGCTGGACCTTGAGACAAGCTCTTTAGGATTGGGTACCAATGCTGGCGTGGCCAGTCTGGTGCAATCAGTATCATTTTTGGCTTCTCTTGTCTGACCTTTAGGAGTACCCTGGGAAGGAGAAGCAGTGGAGGAAAGGCATATACTGTTAGATTTTTCCAGCTGAAGGATAGGGTGTCCACTTTCCATGCTTGCTTGTGATAAATCCTTGTGCAAAATCTCTGCAATTGGCAGTTGTGGGGGGAGGCAAATAGATCTATGTCTGGGCATCCCCATTTCCTTATTACCATGCTGAAGACTTGCGGATCCAGTTTCCATTTGTGGGGATCCATGAGGTTTCTGCTTAGTTCGTCTGCCAGAGTATTTGTTTTTCCTGACAGGAGTTGTGCTTGCAGGTGAACTTGAAAAGCCAATGCTGTGTCCCATAAGGTCATTGCTTGTCTGCAGAGGGTGTAGGAATGTGTACCTCCCTGCTTGTTTATGTACCACATGACCGTAGTGTTGTCTGTCTTTATCAGTAACTGTCCTGGATGAAGCAGGTCCTTGAAAGCTGTCAGGGCATTTTGAACAGCTAGCATCTCTTTTTGATTGATGTGAAGATGCATCTGGTTTGCAGGCCATGTGCCCTGAATACATTTTCCTGCCATATGGGCCCCCCAGGCATAATCTGATGCATCCGTTGCCAGTGTCTGTCTGGCTGTGGGTAGATTGAATGGCAGACCCTTGTTGTGGTGACAGGCTTCTGCCCACCATCGAAACTCCTGTTGCAGGCAGGGAATGAGTGCAATTACTGTCTCCAGGTTGTGGCAATGCTGAGTCCAAACACTTTTTAGATACCATTGTAGTTTCCTCATATGCAGTCTGGCATATGGAATTATTATTATTATGGAATGCAGGATGCCATGAAACCCAAGGTCTGCAGGATTTTCCTTGCAGATAAGTGGGTTTTTGTTGCCAATTTCTTGAAGTAAGTAGTCAGATGCTTTTGTTTGTCTGGCATGAGATAAGCCATCTGGGCAGTTGTATTTAAGCTTGCACCCAGGAATATTATCTCTTGAGAGGGCACTAATTTTGATTTATTTTCGTTTACTGTGTACCCTAGGCCAATTAGTAATCTTTTTACAAACGCCAGATGCTGTAGAAGAATATCTTTGTTCTCTGCTTAAATTAGGCAGTCGTCCAAGTAGGGATATACTTGAATTCCTTTTTGTCTGCAAAACACAATTACTGGTGCCAGGCATTTTGTGAAGACCCTGGGCGCAGTAGATAAGCCAAAGGGCAGTGCAGAGAATTGGTAATGCATTGAGTCAGCTATGAATCTGAGGTATCTTCTGCAAGATTGTTTGATTGGGACATGCAGGTATGCCTCTTTTAGGTCCAAAGTTATGAGCCAAGCCTTCTTGCCCAGCATGGGCAGTAGCTGCTGTAAAATCAACATCTTGAATTTTGGAACTTCCAGAAACATATTTAGCATAGACAGGTCCAGTATTGGTCTCCAGGTTTTGTCCTTTCTGGGTACTAGGAAAAGTCTGGAGTAAAATCCTTGCCCCTGCTCTTTTTGTGGTACTTGCTGAATAGCTCTCATGTCCTTGAGGGCTGTAATTTGTTTTTGTGCCTCTGCCCCTTGATTGTGTGGCAGGTCTGGCATACCTTTTGACCTTGGTGGAGTGTGAAAATGGAACCTGTAGCCTTGGGACACTATGTTCAGGACCCATTTGTCTTGGTTAACCACTTGCCAATTTGATGAAAAAAGTGCTAGTTTTCCCCCTAAGGGGGCTGCCAAAAGAAAAGTCCTTGGATCTGGTAGAGGAAAGTCATTGGGACTGTTTTCTGTAAGGCTGTGATTTGTCTTCTCCACTTTTGGAGGTAGGAGCACCCCATTGTTTAGGCCTATATGAGCCTTGGGGCTGAGATCTGCCTCTGGGACGCCTGTATCTGCCTCTTTGTGGCCTGTCTGACACTGGAAAGGACCAATTTTTAGAAGGCCAGCTCCTGCAAAACCTGGGTGGCTGTATCTGTAAGAAATCCTTGACTGTCTGCATGGATTTTGCTTTATCCTCCATTTTTTTCAACACCTCTTCTGCTTTAGTACCAAACAAAGCATCATGCTGTAATGGTGCATCTAATAATTTTGCTTTAACATGATCAGGCAGATTTTGTTCCTTTAACCAAGCATGCCTTCTAATAACAGAACCTGTAACAGCGGCCCTGCAAGAGGACAACAGTGAATCATAACCACATTGCAAAGTATGCTTTCCCACTTGTTCAGCTGCATTCAATAAACCCTGCAATTCCTTGTTCTCTGAACATTCAGTATTTGTCAACAATTTCTGTTTAAGCAGTGACATTAAACATTGCTGATATTTAAGAATATGAAACTGACAATTTAAAGCCCTTACAGCTAGGGTAGCGGAAGTGTAGACCTTTTTCCCCCATCTGTCTAGAGCCCTAGAATCCCTATCAGAAGGGACAGGGTTTTTTGCAGTGGAAGCTTTGACCCCTTTGGGACCCTGAGATATAGTTTCTGGGTCAGCAGCAGGGTTTTCATATAGGAATTTATGAGAATCCGGGACCCTGTAGTATCTGTCTGGCTTAGCAGGTGCAGGGGGTAAAGAGTCAGGGGACAGGCCGGACTCTGAATATACATCATCTACAATGTCTAGAACAGGTGGAATAGCAAGAGATCTGTGCTGAGGAAGTAGCAGAAAGTCCCTGAGCCTTTTCTTAGATTCAGAATAATCTTGGCTCTCCCAGTGGAAATGCTCCCTCATGGTATGCAGGGTTTCCCCAAAAAAAAAATAATCCTCAGGAGGAGAGGCTGAAGGAATGGATTCTTCAGCATCAGAATCCTCATAGGGAAGCATGGAGTAATCCTGTTCAGAAGAGGAATCAGAGGAAATAGAAACCTGATCAGAAGAATCATACTCTGTCTCTTGCCTAGGCCTCTTATCAGGAGGGGGATGGGAGCCCCTGATCAAAGTAATTAGGTCTTCGGCCATTTTGAGCATCTGTTTTTTAGGCATGGAAGTCTGAGCAGGAGAATGCTGTACTTGTTTCTATGTCTTTAGAGCTGCTTTAGTCTTTGAAGCTGAATATGGCTTAATATATAGTTGTGTAGGTCTGAAGACACCCTCAGAAGCCGATGCCTGCTCAGCGGCTCCAGACCCATCTGAAGGAATGATTTCCAAGTGTCCAATACCTTGAGTATCCAGAGGCCCAGTCAGCACCACGTGGGAATTGGAAGCGGCCTGTGGCTCTGAGGTAGCAGGCACCAGGGGCTGCGAAAGCGCCTCACTGAGAACCGGCGACTGGCCTAGCAGAGGCCTTGTCGTCAGTTTTGGACCTCTGATGCTTATCCTTTTCCTTGCATTTTTTGTAAACTCCGGTTGTCGGCTGGTCTGACGGCATTATATAATTAAATCTTCGGCCAAAGTAATGAAATGCAAAATCGAACTGACGCTTAATAGTGCGTTGGTTAAATCTAGCACAAAACTGACAGCTAGCAACGTTGTGATCAGGGCCTAGGCAAGGAATACAGTAAGAGTGAAAATCCTTATGAGGTATTTGCTTCCCACAAGAAATACAATTGTTAACTTTTTCTGACATCGGTCTGGAGCAAGAAAAAAGTTTCCCCAATGGGGTACTTAGCTTTAATGAAGACTTTGGTTCTGAAATTCGGATTTGAATATCTCAGAGGTTGGCCGACTGCACTTGCGAACTGCTTTTGCTTCGGGTACTGTGTGGCAAGAAAGACTGAAGAAAATGGCGTCGGCTGCATCTTTTATACCCCTGGCGCACTGACGTCAGGGAAGAGGCATCAGCAACCGATACCAGACCTAGACTTTGGAATTCTGGCCGACTAAGGGTAGCCTGCCAGCAGGATAACCCAAGAGTAATTACTGCAACAGTGAAACACGATGAACATCACACTGTACACAACACTCATGATATATGCAAATATGGATACATATATGACTTTTGAGCAATAAGGAAAAAATTAAAATGACAAACAATCTTTTGTTGATATGGAAAAGGATTTAAACTATCATACATAATAAATGAAGTACAACATGAACAAGCTTTTGTCAGATCAAATGCAGTCCATAACTAAATTTCACTCCAGTACTTCTTTTATTAGCCACATGTCTGGCATTGTTTGAAAGTGCAAATCTTAACTCAAACCTGCATTGCAGCAAAGGCTACTAACAAGTTCTCCCCAGATATGTATCCATGCTTGTAAGCAACAAAATAAGTATGAGTCTATGTCTGTGAATTAGCAAAACAGCACTATAATCTAAACTTATTTACATGAAATGTTCTAAGAAAGTGCACACAGCAAATTGTTTTACACCTTATGACAAAACTAGTGTGCCAGTACAATTTACTAACAGTGAAACAGCTGTTAATCTGCATCTGAAGGTGAACTAATGGAATGAGGTCAGTCAGTGCCTATTAACCTCTAAAAATGTACAATTTGCCTTTTGCCACTGTGCTAGTATCGCACTTATTACATTACTTTTTTAGACAAAAGGGAATTACAAGAAGTGTTAGAATCAGGATACATGCTTACTTTTAGTTAGAACACAACATATCTGTAGGCATAAGATGATTAGCAATCAGAAAACTGAGGAATGTGAGTACTTGGGGACAAGGAAAAGTATCCTACAGCCCAAGTCAAAATGCAAACTTAGATGGGGTAATGTTGTACCATAAATTTGTGCAATAATGCAGAAAAGAAAAAAATCAAATAAACGTTTAGAACAGCATGTTTTAATAATACCTTTTAGAGCCTCAGTTACAACAGCCTTCAAAAGTGACACACACAACATTGCAATACAATTTATACACTCTACTCATTTTAATGTATCAAAATAGTTACAAAAATCTTTAACTAAAACAACACTTTACTAAAAGACGTTAGCCCATTCTATGAATCTAGAAACCTTTTGGATACCACCATCTTCCTAACCTGATTCACTCTGTGAAGGCTGCCAGCACAGCTAGATATAATTTTGTAAATAATCCTATGTCATTTGTAAATATTAATATGATCAGCAGGCTTGTTTTACAAATGTAAGAAAACTGTGTTACGTGCTGAGCTTCAAAAATTTAACCACTGTGCACCCTGCTGGAAAGCAGCAGAAATGTGTCTAAACTATATACCAACGCAAATGTATGTTTTCATGGCAGAAAATGGGACATAACAGAGTTAACTTGCAAACTCTAAGAAAATAAGCTGATAAGTAAAGAGCTTTATTATCTGTATAAAGTTAGTTTATCTCAGCTAAAGAGACAGAATGTCTACAGCTGGTGTTTCATTCTAGTGTTTGAAAAAGAGGTAATTACAGGTTTCCAGGGTAATTGTTTTATGACTTCGTTTCTGGCAAGCTTCTAAGAGGGAACTGTCAGCTTCTAAGAGATAAGTATTTTTCAGAGACATGTTAAATTCTGTTGGTATCTGTTTAGCCTGGGAACGAGATGCAAGTGTCAAATAGTGATGTAATCTAGCTAACCCAGCAGTAATGTGCATTAACTTAAGAACTATCTCAGAGAGACAGTCAGTTCATTTTGTATTTGTTTCTGAACCTAAACACATCATCTCACCAGCACTTGCTTTGCTCTGTAAGTAAGACTTAGAGCTTAGTATCTCTCTTAGAGATAGATAGGAAAATAGTCAGATCAGTTTAGATGTCTGTATTTATGAGAGACTGTCCTACAATGTTGTTTTAAAGTATTTCCTGTAATTTCTTAACTTTGCTGTCACTGTGTTGAGTTATAAGTATTGTCTTGTGTTTTTATTATTTATTATTAAATATATTTAAACCTTTTAACTGTGGCTGGTTTTGTGTAGAGATAATTTAAGCTCTTAAGAGTATTTGCATGTATTTGGTGATACTGTACAGGCCACTTCAGAATAGCCTTGGCCACACTTACTAATTGGATAACAGTAACATTACGCAGTAGAATTGGACACCCTTTGGTATGGGCCTTTATAGTAGCTGATAGTAGTGGTTGGTGGCAGTAGGTACTACCATATAGTCTGGGCAGAAGGGGGCATAGCTAGTGAACTTGTGCCAACCTTCCCCAGGAGTGTCTGTGTGTTTGTATATAACTCAAATCTCAAAGTGTGTATGTGTGTCAGCTACTTGGGCAGGGACATGAAGCACTGGTTGGACAGAGAGAGTGCTGGAGGTTTTGGCTTGACCACTCAACTGAGATCTGAACCCTATAACTGTGTCAGTGGGGAGTTTTATTGGAGATCTGGACAGAAAGCGATAAACCAGCCCCAGACTGACTGTGATCTCTGTGTGCTCTTAAGGGAAATTGTACTGTACTGTGTGTGTACTTGTTATCCTCCCAATGTGCACATCCTTTACTGGTGTTAGTGGTGAGGATTGAGGCTCCTTGATTACTGGGCCAGTGCACAGGTGTCACACACTCTGTTACCTTTCAAGCTTTTTCCATTACATTCCGTATATCTATTTAACTACATAGTAGCCTGTATAGGCAAGGCTCACTTCTAGACAGAATAAGTCTCACACCTCATTAACTTCCTCTTATTCTACCTTAAATCAAAAATCTATTTGTACTTTCAGTTTTCTACCACACAGAATGGTACAATTTCCTGCACATATTCTGCTCAAATTGTGACATCCCTATTTGCTAACACCTCTGTCCTTTTAAACCTCTCTACTCAACTTTCTAGTATATAGTATATACTCCGTATTAGTTGATCATGTTATAGCACAATGTTAAACAAATTGTCCTGTTTGTCTTTGTAATATTCTTGTTTTTGCAATAATTTTTGTTTTATCATAATTTTATATTTTATTGTATGTGGAGCTTTTCTCCCCAGGCCTCTGATGAAAATGGGCTCACGCCCAGTTGGACTTTCCTGGTAAGCAAATGTAAGGAAACTAAAATAAATAAATATTGCACGCCAATTAATTTCCTGAGTACGACTAAACTATGGCAAAATAAAATATGCTTCTTTATAGCTTAAAACAGTTAACAGTTCCATTAATACTTTCCATATTTAAATATTTCTGCACTATGCCTGCTTTAATACCTGAATATTCTGCCTCATGATAGTCACACTAAAGTGCTCTGCCAATGGAGTACTAAAAATTCTTCTCTTGATATTCATACAATATTATTTCAGTCTATCTGAAAATTGTCTTTTTTTTTTTCAAAATATATGTCTGTTACAGGGACACTGTATAATATACACTACACATTCATACTTTCACAGAAAATAACATCACATAAACTAATTATGTGAATATTAGTCACAATTTCATATCCATCTATCATCATACTATATACACTACAACATCCACATTTGTGGATGTGTCTTCATTTGTTCAACCAGTGGGACATCTATAGTAACAATGCACAATATCCTTAATATTCTTCCCCTTTGTAAAGGAAATTTTAAAATTTCCATGGATGGCTTTCTTGATTCCTTAATCAAATACCAATAATCTTTAATGCTCAAAATTAAAACTGAACTGCATACATTACACTGTGCAACTTAATACATATCACTATTAGTAAATTTACTATTTTTAGTTTTATTCAAATCTTTGTGTGTATTACCAAAAATTCTGTCTTTTACCACACGTCTTCAACAGGCTCTTTCGACATTATTTTTATCATATCCTCTTTTTTAATTTAACTAAAACTTAGCTTCTTGTAAAAACTCATGCCATTCAGTACACTTCCTTCTGGCTCTTAGCTAAGGTGTCTTGCTCATTACCTTTAGTACAAGATCTAACACAAGATATAATTGGGCAGGACATTCCCTGTTTTAAAGATTTATGAAAATGGGTGGTTAGGGACAAAAATGGATGAAGTGGCAGCTATAAACAGCCCCAATGAATACAAAACTGTAGAATCAGAAGTGGCTCTGGGGTACAAAAGGATAAAGTCCTTACTAAACCCCACATGACCCATGCTCACTGCAATACAGCTGAATTACTTGACTGGAGGGCACCATGCTGCATGATAGGTGTGCCACTTATACAGGAAGGACACATGTATGGAAGCGTGCACATACCTCACAAAGGCAGCAACTGAGGTGTTTGCAAGGCTGCTGTGGTGTTGTGGGAGTAAAAGCACACTCCCTTGAAGAAGTATGATGCTCTACCAGCATCCTAAATCTCATCACCACCCCAGAATTGTGTCAGGTTGAGCCCAGGAAAGGCTAAGGTGGGTCCATTATACCTGATGAACAAGGAGAGGAGATAGTGGCAGTTAATGGGTCAGCTGTGGGTGTAAAAAGGTTGTGAAATAATAAACTTCAAAAGGCAATTAGGTTTGGATCTTGATGGTGGATAGCTCAACAGAGTTTGTCAAAATTACTTCAGTGGGCAAAACTACAGAAATGTTAGCAGAAAGTAAAACAGGAAAGGGTCGATGATTTTATTTATGCACTTACTCATTTAGCAATTTGGTATCCAGGAGGGTGAACTGGTGGTCCAAAGATCCTTTTCACCCACCACTGAGCTTCAAAGGAGCAGAGCATACATACAATACATGAATTACTATTGAAATTACAGTAGCATACAACCATACAGTAATGTTAGCATTTTAAGCAGTGTAAATAGAAGTTATGTACTTACCATAACTTGGTATCTGTGCTGTCCAGTTTCATTACGCATCAAAAATGGGTCTTCAGATCTGTCCTCGGATCTGACTCTGCCATTTCTTCCAGACATACAATTTGAGCCTTAAACTCCTCCATCTCCCACAATGACTCACTCCTCTTCAAACCCTCAGATTGAGTTTGCTGCCTCTTCCTCAAGACTGTTATTCTAAAGGTAATAGAGATACAGAGAAAGAGACCTACTTGACCCCAAATTAGGAACCTGTGGGTTTCATAATCCTCTAGATTGCTCTCAGCTGTACAAGGAAGGGGGGAGGAGAGTGGGATGTGATGCATAATGAAATTGGACAACACAGATACCAAGCTATGGTAAGTACATAACTTCTAATCTGATGTTGTCCATTTCATAATACATCACAAATGGGTCACAGTCCCCAGCTACATAAAACCCTGGGAGGACCACAAGGAACGATATACATGAGCACCGCTGAACCAAAAGATGCAGTGTTCCTGAAAGTAACGTCCAATCTGTAGTGAGATACAAACGTATGAGCTGTAGCCCAAGTAGCTGCGGCACAAATTACATCAACTGGAGCCCTAGCAGAAAAAGATGATGAAGTAGACAATGATCTAGCAGAGTGGACTTTAACTGAGAATAGACCGTAGAGATACATTCTGTAATCCATTTGGCAAAGGTAATCTTGGACACAGCCTGGCCTAACATAGTTGGCGAAAAGGCAATGAACAGCTGCTAAGATTTTCTGTGAGGTCTAGTTCTGCGTAAGTAGAAATGCAATGGTCTGTGAACATCCAAGGAATGTAGCATATAGCCACTTTTATTGGAGTAATTAGGGAAAAGTAAGGGCAAGTGGATGGTCTGGGTAATGTTTGCCTCTGAGGCAATCTTCACGGTAATGTTCGCCTCTGAGGCAATCTTTAATATAAATGAAGGATTTCTTCTAAGAAGAAGGTTATGTCTGGTGATTCAGAGGACAGAGATTGCAATTCTGACACTTCTAGCTGATGCAATAGCCACAAGAAAGGCCATCTTCCACAACAAATACTTCAACTCACAAGAGCTAGCAGGGTCAAAGGGTTTCTGGGTGAGTCCCTGCAGCACCAACGTAAGATCCCAAAGGGGAGAAGGATCTTTAATCGGAGGCGTAAGATGAAAAACCTCTTTCAGAAAGGCTCAACATAGTTTGGAAGTGGAAAGGATAGAGGGAAAACCAACTCCCTTCCCTATGTAGAAATTCGTGATAGCAGTGAGTTGCACCTTTATGGTAAAAAAAAAAAATAGCTCAATTCTAGAAAAGCGACCTTAGGAACGTAAGGATGTCCGGGACTGAAGCCAAAAAAAGGGTCAAAATTCCTTTGTAAAGCCCACGTGGAAAATCTCTTCCACTTGCTGCAATATATTTTCTTGGTGGCGGGCTTCTGAGAAGCAAGAATAATTTCACGGAGTGGGGAAGCTAGGCTGGACTGTAGCAAAATCACTGGAAATGGAGAAACCATTTGTTAGTTTGAGGGATCGAAGACTGGGAATCTGTTGTTCAGACAGATGGGAAATCCAATCTTGTCTGGGATCCAGTATTCATGGAGGATATTTGCTGTGAGACTGCAGGAAGGGGAACCATAACTGAGGGGGCCATTAAGGGGCAAGGAGGATTAGATTGGTCTTCAACCTCACGAGAGCACTCCAGCACTACCAGGTTATACCTCATTCCATGCTTTTCGGCCCCAAAACTTGGACCGAACCACAAAAGGAGGGGGAGTATCGATATTCATCAAAGATACCCACACCTCCAGGTTGGTGGCAAAGCACGAAGCATCAGAGACTATCCATGTGCAATTAACAGTGGGTAAAACTGCCTTCCAGTTTATAGCATGCTACAGACCACCCACCCAAACCCAGGAACCCCACTCGGCCTTCTGAGAACACTGGAAAATATGAAGGTCTCTCCAAACACCATTATATTGGGTGACTTCAACTACCCAAACATAGACTGGGAGCATTACTCTAGCTCCAACACCCTAGCCCAAAGGTTCCTAGAATGTATAAACTCAAATGCTATGGAACAACTTGTTACCACTCCCACAAGAGGGGAAAACATACTGGACCTGATCATCACCAACATGGGGACTCTATGCTCCAGACCAGAAGTGTACCCCTCACTGGTAAGATCAGACCATAAACTAATCTCACTGGATATTCACATCCCGACCCCACCCCCTGCCCAGAAAACCACAGTGAAAACTTCTCTAAAGCAAATTTCACACTCCTCAAAATCGAGGTGGAATCCTTCAAAGCCCCCGGGCCTGTGGAAAATACGGCCCAGACAGCAGAATCCTTTATAAACGCATTCTATGAACACCTTCAGGAATGCATGGATCATGCAATCCCAAATAAAACCAAGACCCAATCCTCCAAAGGCAGACGTCCTGTCTGGTGGACCCCAGCCATAAACAAACTATACAATAGAAGGAGGAAGCTACTAAATGATAGAGCAAAATCCCAAAAAGGGAAGCATCACTGATCAGTATTAGCAAAAAACTACGGGCACTCATAATATTGTCTAAGGCCAGCTTAGAGAGAAAAATTGCACAGGACACTAAGGATAATCACAAGGCTTTCTTTAGTTATGTTAGGAACTTGGGTGGTAATTCCCATATATGCTCAGAATTAGTCCAAAATGACAAAAAATACACTGAACCCACAGACATTGCTAACATCCTAGCTGACAGGTTCAGCGCAAACCCCCCCCCCTCCCCACCAAAAGGGCAAATATTTATCCCAGCAGAGTGCTGCCCCCCCCTGACATCTCAGATGCTCAGGTAAGAGACGCCCTCTCCAAAGCAAATAACACAGCATCAATGGGACCAGACGGTGACCCGGGCTGCGTCCTACATGAACTCCAAGAAGAGCTAAACCCAAACATAAAACTACTGTTCAATCTCAGCCTTACTACAGGATATGTGTCCAAAGAGTGGCGTACAGCAACAGTGGTCCCTCTCCATAAAGGTGGTGCCTCAACGGATCCTGGAAACTATCGCCCCATAAGCCTGACTAGCTTGGTCTGCAAAGCTATGGAAAGGATCATCAAGGACCTCATAAATAAAGATATTGGGGACCTACAGACACTGGATCCTACCCAGTTCGGCTTTGTTAAGGGCAAATCCTGCCTCTTAAACCTGGTTGATTTCTTTGAAACAGTCACCAAGGCCATTGACGAGGGGAAGGTGGTCCACACAGCCTACCTGGACCTCGCAAAAGCCTTTGATACAATACCCCACTCGGGCATTATAGATAAGCTCACCAGCTTAAATATAAACCCCTATGTCACTAGATGGATTACAAACTGGCTCAAGGACAGAACCCACATGGTTAGAATTACTGGAGCCTTGTCAGACTCCAAACCAGTTACAAGTGGTGTCCCACAAGGCTCAGTCCTGGGACCTCTCTTGTTCGGTATATATTTCTCGGAGGTACAGGCCAACACGGAAGAACTGTGGCTGACCAAGTTCGCAGATGACTGCAAACTGGGCGCCATAATCGACTCTCCAGCCGACACAAGCATCCTCCAAAAGGGCCTCATAGAAACAGACAACTGGTGTCAGAGCCATGGCCTCAAGCTAAATGCCAAAAGGTGTATAGTCATCTCCTTTGGCAAAATCAAAGTGCCCACAAATTACCACATAGGTGGTAATCCATTAAGTACAGAAGAAGTAATTAGGGTCCTGGGGACCCAAGTTGATAGCAATCTCTCATTTGACAACCACGTGGCCAAAGTGGTTAGAAAAAAATTTTATATAGCCCACCTAATCATGAAGGGATTCACATCTAGATCAGGGGAGGTCATCGTGCCTCTTTACTCATCCCTCATCAGGCCCATAATTGAGTACAATGCCCCTTTTGGGATGTACCTTACCAGACATCTGCAGCAACTGGAAAGACCCCAAAAGTACCTCACCAAGAGGATCAAAGGGCTCAAACAGATGCCATATGCTGCCCGGTTAAAGAAACTCCAGCTCTACTCAGTGGCATACCGCCTTTTCAGAGGCGATCTGTGCCTGGCGTATAAAGCCATGTCCAACCTGGAATTAATGGACATGCTGCACCTCAGAAAATCCAAATCTCATCAAGCTATGCACTCGAGAGACTTGAACCTCAGCACTGAAATAAATAAGACATGCTGGAGGGACATATTCATAACCCAGAGGCTCCCTTCACTTTGGAATAAAATCCCAGTCCAGGTTAGGCAGAGTCCAAAGGGCAGTGCTCTGAACTGGTACTGATTGGCCCCCAGACGGAAGTGCAAATATCTCCTGGTGCACCTCTCTATTTTGATATGATAGTAGGCATCCTGGAGAACTACAGAGCACATCCAGTCATCCTTGTGCAGAAGCAGCAGAATAGACTGTACAGTAACCATGCGGAACTTCGACTTCTTGACAAATAAATTCAGAATGCTCAGATCCATGATGGGTCAAAGGTCCCCATCTTCTATGGAACCAAAAAGAAAAGAAAATAAGTTCCACATCCTAGTTGCTCGGTTGGGACCCATTGGATGACTCTTTTGTCTAGAAGTTTTTGTACTTCTAGAAGGGCACTCTCCATCTGAATGGGTGGCACATCAGCGAGATGCTCCTTAGCTCTGGAAGGAGGAAGGGAAAAGGGAATAAAGTAACCTTTGGAAATTATGTTTAACACCCAGGTGTCGTTTGTTAGGTCTGCCCAGTCTGCTGGGTGTAAGCATAATCTGCCCCCAACTGCCTTCAAAACAGGGCAGTGCTTTAGGAGCACTGAAAGGACCTGTCACAGAAGGGTTCCCTGAAGACCTGGTTTTGTGGAACCCCCTCTCCTTCTGTGGTGGCCTCTTCCAACGAATCCTCTCCCTCTGCCTCTACAAGATGATTTGTTTTGCTAATCAGGAAAAGACCCTTGGGATTTACGGAACCACTTCTTCTTCTTCTTCCTGCTCCATTGGCTCCTGGAGAAGGTCTGTTGGGAGGGAGAAAACTTGATCCTTATGGCAGAAAAGGTCTTGCCATCCTAATTGCTGTGGGTAAGAGTCTCCTTAACTGACAACCCAAACAAGGAGGAACTGTCAAACCCGCATAGTCTCATCCAGGCATGTCTCCTCAGAGCTATGCCTGAACCAGCCCACTTGTGCCACCTGGAATGCTGAGGATGCCAGGAGAACCTTCCCTCCTGCCCCAGGGGTCAAAGACCCTAAGAGAGAGAAGGTAGAGGCCATCCCAGGGGAAGGGACTGCTCCGAAAAGGTTGGAGCTGACAGCAACCCCAAGAACCCGGTGCCGACACCTCAGATACGGGACCCACTTCACTCTGATGGAATCAGGGTCGAGCCGGTCAGGGACACTGTTGGAGTCGGGAAAGAGCTATTCAGCACTCCAACACCGGTCCACTTGGGAATGCAAGATCATGCAGCTCCAAAGCAGAGAATCAGATCAGAGGAGGAGGCTGCAATATCTGGGTCGGAGTTCTCACAGATCCAGTATGGGTCAGAGAAGACAAAATTCCAGGCTGGATCTGAGCTTTGAGGAAACTCATCCTCATCCAATCCATATCGGAAAAGGACAGCCGAGAAGATCTAGATGACATGGTGGAATGACTTGACCAAACCGGTGACATGCTGGGCCAGGTGGTCTCAGCCAGTGAAAGGAGGTTTTCTCCAGTGTGGAGTATGGCTCCAAGATCTTCAATCCAGTTGAGTGTGACCCGGAGTCCACTCTGGAGGTGAGGAGCTGTGGATTCAAATGTTTTCCACTGGTTCCGAATGGCTGCTCAGACCCGAGGTCTGAGGGGCTGGCAGAGCGGAAGGTTTGGCTGGTGCCGACTCCTCTAAATCCGAGGGGCATCTCAGATTTGGAGAGAAGAGAGGGCAGGAGGGATCCAATGCTGGCAGATCTGAAAGCTTCCTGCATTTTTCTGGAGCAGAAGATGATGTCCCCAGTGAAACAAAGGAAGCACGCTTCTTCTGAACAGGGATCTTGCCTCCGGAAGAAGGAAAAAGCACTCTCAAAATAACCTTATTTCACCTTTCAGCAAGGGCCCAGGGATTGAAGGCCGAACAGATGTTGTGTGGCATATCCAAGCAATAAACACACCTCTTGTGGGCATCTTAAAGGCAGAGGGTTTGCCTGGCTTGTCCGATATTCTGACAGAAGTGCACTCAGACAAGCACTATTTACACAAACACAGACACACACACACACACACAACAACTAAAAAGTACAGGGAAAGTTTTTTTTTTTTTTTTTTTTTTTTTTTTTTATAGAAAAAAGAGAAAGTGAAAGACAGAGAGAATGAAGGAGGGAAGGACCCTAATGCCAGTGAAAACTGAAAGGATAAGAAAACATTACCTAATGGGAGGGGAGGTTAACTCTAAAGGTATGACAAGACTAGGAAAGACTATAAGGGAAAAAAGTTAAGAAAAATTACAAGAATAAAGAAGATTTTCCTACTTATCTGAGGAGAGGCTCGTGAATGCATCTGTGCTGGAAGGTGGCAAAAGATCTCTCGGGGGTTTAAAAGAGGAGTGAGGCATCACTGGAGAGGGAGGAGTTTTAGGTACGAATCGCTGTCTAGAGGAAATGGCAGAGTCAGATCCAGGGACGGATCTGAAGACCCATTCGTGGACAACTTCAGATCTGAAATATATTACATTATTTACCTCTTAACACAGTAACATATACTACACATCTACAAACTGCAATACAGTGAAGGCTGACATTAAGACAAGATTGTAGCTTTGTAGAAAAGGTTGTAATTTGTGTAAGTTAGTCATTTTCAGAACAGTTATAGATATTTTTTCCTCTAAGCTGCTGTTTCAGTTTTGTTTTGAAGTTTTCCATGGAAATCTGGGAGCATACCTCAAGGGGAGTTGGGTTGATGTGGCTGGACTAATCTTAGGTGATGCTTTTTCTCCTGTAGTGGTTTTGAAGTGTTGCCTGTGTAAAGGTAGGGCATAATACTTGCTACCCTTTAATAAACAGTACGGTTTTACAGTTGAGAATTTAAGAGTGGGAAGTGGCCAAGAGTAAGTATTTTAAATAGAAGTGTGCCAAGGACAGCGCTTGACCTTAAATGGACAGGCAACCATTCAGTGCTACTAAGTTTGCAGTGATGCAGATATGGGGATATATGTTGTGCAATATGACAAATTTGTTTTCAACCATCTGAAACTAATGGGATTAGTGGAGTGTAAAACCAAGAGTGGAAAGGCATATTAAAGTTTGGAAAACAGAATGCTCTTGATTATACATAATCAAGACTTTAAGATAAGGCAATGGGAGATTCAGTAACACAGGTTTAACTAGCCTAGGACTGTACTGATTATATTATCAATGTGGGAGAAGAAGCTTAAGATAGAATTACAGAGCACTCCCAAGTACTTTTGCCAAGTTGCTGATGGGATGTAATTACTACGGAAGTCTTATGAGGAATTCAGGAATGTTAAGTCAGTTTCTTCAGCACAGAGTGTGATGAAGAAGGGTGCATAGTTATGAGAAAGGGAACCAGTATAGAAACAGCCAAAAATAGCACAGCAGAATCTTAAACAGAAAACCAAACAAAAACAAAGCAGAATTCAAATTCTGTAATAAGCAGAGTCAGAAATAGTCTCTAAAATGCAAAATGTAGACTACCTATTATGGAGTAGGTCCTTTTATATGCTCTCTAAACATGGCGGAGTGGCTGCTTCTCCCTGGGGCCAACAAGTAAAAACAAAAGTTTATTTGAAATGGGGTGAAGATAAAACCAAACCCTCAAGATTAACTCAAGCAACAGCCACAGAGACAATCATTGCGTAGACTTTAGATTTTTCAAATAGATCCTCACCAATAGGTTTTGCAATCTTTTACAGGTAAATTAAACCAACGGCATTGGTAGTAAGCAACCATTCCGGGAAATGATAACTTATGTTTGATGACACTCACCCACCACAGATTTTTTAATTGCAAATTATATACAAGGAGCTTAAGAAAAGTCTGGGAGAAATATTCAGCTTTCAGTCGGGAATATTAAATTTAGGTGGGAGTGGAATTTGATTTGCAGCAGTGAGGAAGTATCGGGGGGGGGCTAGAAGGGAAATATAACAAAAGAATGTAGATTTTTGAAGAAATTTATGAAAATATTTGTAATGGACGAAGTGAATTCAGTAGCAGGAGCTCGGAGATAATTTGCATATTACTCCCCAAGGTACAAAAACTGGGCTAGGTTAGAAAGAAATTATATTTCACAGGAACATGTGCATTTAATTGAACATTTTAATAAACAGCTAATAACTACTTCAGATCATGCATCAATAATAACTAAAATAAAAAAGCAGCGCAATGAAAAATCAGACATTGGAGCTTTCATATCTATCTGTTAAATAGAAGGGAATTTAAGGGATGGCAAGTGGAAATTATTCAGGAGTTGAAAATAGCTAGGGGGTGGGATAAAACAAAGTGTTGTTTAAAAATAGGGTGGAAATAAAAGAAAAAACAATATGGTTAAGAAGTAAAAAGAATTATTTAGAGGGAAAGACAGGTTAAAGAATTGCAGAATGGGGGAAATTTCACAGAACAAAAAGAGAAACAACTGCAGAATGCTAAAGACAAAATAAGGGACTACCTTGACAATACGCGTGAGTTTCGAAAGATTGCTATTAAGCAAAAGTTTTTTTGATAAATCCAGAGCACAAAAGCTTTTAGCACAACTGCTCAGGCAACAGAAACTAGAAATGCTTATTGCCATGCTTAGGGAACTTATAACAAAGAAGTTTTATGAAAATCTGTATAAAGCAGAAAAATGTGGAAGTAAAGAAAAAATACAAATGGAAATGTTTATGGACAAATTAAATATGCCAAGGTTAGAGGTAGATAATGCTCAATTACTGACAGTTGGGATATGAGGGGATGAGATAAAAATGCTGACTGATAACCAATCTACGAGAAAGTCTCCAGGAACAGTTAGTATTAGAGCAGAAGTTTAGAAAATAGGAGGGAAGAAAGTGATACAAATCTGGAAGGTTTTTGTTCAACAGTCTTTAAAAAAAAGGAGAAGCACCAACATCCTAGAAGAAAGCTGTGGTGTTTGTAATGCCTAAAGATGGTAAAGACTCATCAGATCCAGCCTCATACTGGCTCATTTTGATCATAAACCATGACTATAAAATGTTTATGTCTATAATGGCTAAAAGAATTGCAAAGGAGATGCCTAAATTGATAGATAGGGATCACTGTGGTTTTGTGGAGGGAAAGCAAACTTTTGAGAACATTAATAGAACAATGATGATCCAGAGCGAAGCAGAATGTAAGAAAACATCACTATTGTTGGTGGGTCTTGATGCAGAGAAAGCATTCAACAAAGTAAGCTGGGGTTTTATGAGAAGGGCAATGGAAGCATTTCAAATCCCTGATAAAATTGTAAGGTTGACTAGGAGGATATGATGGATCTGAGATGAAAATTAAAGAGGGGGGTCCTCTCTGATATGTTCTGTACAGTTGAGGATCCGGGCAGGGCTATCCTCTTTCCCCTTTATTTGCATTATATTTAGAACCACATTGGCAAAAAAAGTAAAGGACTCAGAAATTCAAAGATATAATTGGTATGGTAATCAAGAAAAGTTGGCTTTATTTGCAGATGATATTACTCTGTACCTGCTAAAACCAGAAAAGGACATTTCAGTGTTGTGGAACATTCAGAGACAGTTTCAAGTCTTTTCAGGATACAAAATTAATGAAGATAAAACAAAGGCAATAGCTGCAAACTATGTACCTACACACAAATTAGTTCAGCAATACCAATATTTAAGGGGACATGATACAATGAATTATTTAGGAGTATGGATTAAAAAGTATTCTGTTATGGTAGCTAAGGATATATGGGGAGAAACTAAACCAAAGATAATACAAAACCTGAGAAATTGGAAGCTCTGTTTTATGCAGACGGATAGCAAGATACAAGCAGTGAGAATGTTTCAGTCCTTAAGTTCTATATACAGGTCAGAAATACTTTTTATCAACCAGAGGAGAAGTTGTGGGTAGCAATTAATAAAGATTTGAATGATTTTTATCTAGGAGGGGAAGTGGGCAAAAGTCAAGTAGGATAAGTCGATCCTTTCAACAGAGCAAGGTGGTTTGGAATTAACTGATTTGAAGGGATATTTCATTGCTACACAGTTAATGCTCCTATACATAACACAAAAAGACAGCTATAATGTAAAGTGGGAAAGGATGATGATGATCATGATCATGATGAAATCGGGGGGGGTCAAGAAACAAAGAGAGACTGGGATTTTGGGTACAGATCCTTTAGGAGAACAACAATAACCATATAGATTATTATATTGATAAAGTAGCGGAAACTATTCTAAGAATTAGCCCAACAAGGGAATGGAGAAAGGAGGTTCTGCTAATAGGGATGACTGCAATTAGAGGAGTACACAGAACAGGCAAGAGGGGGGCTAGAATTTACTGGAGAAAACTGGCAAAGGAAACAAGGTATTGGGAGCAAATAATCAGAGAGAAAAAGGTAAAATAATGGGAAGAGGCCAAGAATACATTTGGACTGCAAGCTAGAGATTGCCTTCCCTATCAAAGATTGGTATCAGAGCATAAGCAAAGACAAAGGAATAGGGAGATCCTAAGTGAAAGATCAGCACTAGTAGCATTTTAAATGGAATCTAGAACAGAAGCTGCTCTTAAACAAGGAATAAATTAGTAGGGTATACAAAATATTGCATGACAACTATAGGAGTCAATAATAGGATGGTAGAAAGGGTTGGGAAGACAGACTGGATAAGCAATTCATAAAAATAAATAAATAAATAAAAACAATAGAAGGATATATGTATTGCTCCCGATATGCAACAAAATTTAGAAGATTTAGGATCTTTGCTTGGAACTGTTTGCATAGGTATTTTTATACCCTAAAGAATTCTTCCTCAGGCTAATTGCAAATGATGGAAGTGGGATGGAGAAGAAAGAGGTAAACAGAGACATATTTTAGGGAGTGCAATGTGTTGGCAAACTTTAAAAATTTCCTGCAGACTATTCTATCAAAAATGCAGAGTGAGCAAATTGGTGTAACTGAAGAAATTTTTTTTTTTTTTGAGCTGTGATATGGAATAAAAATTGTCTAGACGTAGTACGATCTTGCTGAGTTTAATTCTGCCAAAAAAGCTGTCACTAGAAAATGGAAATCAAAGTTTAAACCAATTGTACTAGAAGTACTGAATATATTAACAGATATAAAAAATGGAAGTGGGATATTTAGAAAAGGATAGGAGCAAATTACATAAAAATGGGAATTGTGGGAACAATACATGCAGAATAATGCTTTAGAGGAGGAATAAGGTTTGAAGGAAATTATGAATTGAATGATCTATGCAATGTTTGACTGACAATGACTGTACAGATGATTGTAAGTGAGGTATAATGTCTGCAAATGAAAATATATCAATATGCTTTGTTTTCATTAATCTAAATGTATGTTTGCCTAAGTTCTATTTCAATAAAGAATGAACTTTACTATATATCTGAATTCCTAGTCATACAGAAATCATTAGGTAAACATTTCATAGAATCATGTTAGTAATATATATTATATTATACATACTTACTAACAATATTCTATGAAGTGTTTAGATGCATATAAAAGTTTTTTACATTCAACTATCATTCAAGGATTTTAACAATTTCATAAATCAATTTTATATATTGTTTTACTTTAGTACCTGTTACCATTATTTGTTACTGTAGCATATCTCATCACCATTACTATTAGTATGCATGTCTTTTTAAATTTTCTGACCATGTGACCTTTAAGAAAGTTATCTAAATGTGAAACCTTTAAAACAAAATTGCTTCCAATTAAGTCCAATGGTGTGTGTGTGTGTGTGTGTGTATATATATATATATATATATATATATATATATATATATATATATGTTGTTGTGTCTTTCAGCTTTTCCCAGTTAGGGGTCGTCAGAGCGGAACTCCGGTCCGCCAATGATTGGCAGTAGATTTTTACGTGCTGGCTTGCCGGGCCTTCAACGAAGGAATGCCCATACACGCATGTCGCCACACAGAAGACGCTCTAACTGAGAATCGAACGGGCAACATCTAACTGTGAGGCGACAACGCTACTGCAGCACCACCACCGCAGTATATATATATATATATATATATATATATATATATATATATATACACACACACACACACAAACATATATACTTTTTTTTTTTTTTACTTTGAAGTTCGTTGCGTCCTCTACATGCCGGAAGCTCTGTTTGTGTGTTTATTTCCCGTCCTCACTGGATTCAAGTATTGGGAATATTAGTTTTTCCTTTGGTTTTCTGGACTACACACACACGTGTGTGTGTGTGTGTGTGTGTGTGTATATATATATATATATATATCTATATATATATGTATATGGGTCTAGTATGACCCATCGAATTTAGACTTCAGTGAAACTAAGTTTCACAAGTCCAGTTTTACGAAAGTGCATTTCTCCTGAAATGCACTTTCACAAAACTACGGTTCACAGAGGTTGTTGTTTGAGATTGCGGTACAGTGCCGATAAGGGAATTTTTCCTTTTCCCCACTGTAGTGCGATCTCGGAGTTGGTATATATTAGTAGTGGGGGTGTGGGGGGTGCAGTTCCCCACATGGGGAGTGCAAGGGAGGGGGCTTGCCTTCCCTGCATAACTTAGTGTAGTGTATTTTTTTTAATTCTTCTGGGAAATGTAGTTTTGCGAAAGTGCATTTACGGAGAAATGCACTTTTGCGAAACCGGACAAGCTAAACTTAGTTTTGCTGAAGTGTAAATTCACTGGGTCAAAGTAGTAGACCCATATGTATATATTTATATATATATATATATATATATATATATATATATATATTTATACTTATACACATATACACACACACACACACATACAGACAGACATGCTAAGTGTAAATCAAAAAATGATCTGGTACATTGCGCAGATTCTTTCTGTTTACCTACAGTCTTTGTCATATCATCAAAGTAACTAAAATCCCCATAAACCAGCTACAATCAACACATACTGCACATGGAAAACAGAGATATACCTTAACTACAAAACACTACAAACAAACAACCCAAATCAGGCCACCAAAACAAGTCCTCCAAACCCAAATTAGAAGTTTAAAATGAAATAAAATATAAAGTAATAACCAGATAGTCATAGACATTATTCCCAGTCACTTCCAAACTACCCACAAAAATTTACATGCAATCCCCAAACAGCTCTGTATACTATAATTAACCCCAAAGGAAAAAAATTAAGCTAAAGATATTTAAAATAAAAAAAAACAAAATACAAACTAAAATGCTGAGGGAAACTAGTCCATTACCGACAAAATGAACAATTCTTAGTAAACCAAATAGGATCTAAAATACATACATTTTAATATGATCTGCACTATAATGCTAAAATACATCATACAAATTAAATGACAATTAAAAAATACAAATTAATTCAAAACTGGAACAAAAAATTCTCACTAGACCCTTTTCAGAAAATCCTAGAGAAACTACCTAAATATCTATCTGACAGGTAACTAGCGTTATTATGGGTATACGCTCAATGAACTAAATGGGAAATAGTAATTCACATTTAAAACCAGGTAACAGGAATACATGGCTGTCCAGTTTGTATAACAAATAAAATATATAGTTTATTGTTGGTGTAAAGA
>NC_056734.1:113377891-113462891 GCF_019279795.1 Protopterus annectens
CATACACAGACACATATATGTAGTCTAATAAAATACTGCTACAAGTGTTTTAGAGTTGGCCTGACACTTATCTAGCACCAAAATAAACTTTGGAATTAACAATTATTAATGAAGTTCTTTGGCAGCATTAACTCAAGGCAGAAAATTTCCTGGCATGACATCCAACAGTCAAGTACCCTACTGTGGTTAATGCTAGTGGGGAAGAGTTTTAATTGCTCCAAAAGATATTCCTTGATAGGAAGTCAGTGAAGACCTTGGCTGGTCCAGAAAGTGAGCAGAAGATGACTAGTAGCTAAATGTAAACTAGGAAGCAAGAACAGCAAGATAAATGTAATGTAGTATGCATAAGTAGAACTATGCTGCTTTTCGCCATTAGCCCATTATTGATTTTCTGATCTCTGTAGGAATATAGAGTTAGATCTGAAGGTAAAGATTCTGCAGCTGACAGGTGTAACTAGCATTTCAAATCAAGAAGCTCCAATATCATTTCTATCTTGGGAAAGGATGCACTGTCCCCATGCTGTAACTTGTACAGCTGTGTTCCCGAAAAGCAGATAATTTTTTTCCATTATGTTATTTTTATACACTTCTGCAACAGTTTTGCTCATTCTTGTTTGGTACCAGACTCCTTTAATGCTTGACTATAGCTTAACCAGACACTTTTTTACTAAAAAAAAAAAAAGCTAAGTATCTCCTTGTTCCACACTGTAGTCATGCACTTTGCCCTTCTGATTTAACATGCTTGAGTTGCCACACAGCTGTTGGCTGTGAGCTGGTGAAACAAACAGGTCACATACTTAAACAGCAGAAGTGGTAAGCAATATCCTAGCATGGTTTTGGAATTTTGTTAACTGTGGTAATTGCTCGCTATGGATGGCTTTAAAGAAGTTGGTGGGAAAGCTGTCTTCTCTGGCAAGAATTTAACAAATTAAAAGGTACTGCTTCCTGCTTCTACCCTAAGATGCTCGTCTTGCAGATGTATTAGAACTCTGCAAACTGTGCAAGCTGCTGTAAAGAAAAGTTTCACAACAATGTGGACATTCATGACACAGGTTAAAGGGAAGACCATTTTTCAGACAGCAGTAAGAAAGGTCTGTGCTCCTTCATCAAAACTGCTACTTAAATCTCATCCAGTTCTCAGCAATAGGACACAATGCTGTGCTTAAAGACCTGGTAATGCTGCAAAAACTTTTGAGCACTTGTTACAGCTCAGGTATTTGTGCTGTTTTATTTTTGTTCCATTTTGCATTTTAACACATTACAAATGTTAGAATGGCACTTACATAAACAAAATAGGAAGTGTGAAATATAAATCTTTAAAACATGACGTCATGTAACTTAGGCTAGATGTTTTTAGGCATTACCTTATTTTAAAAGAATCTCAGAATGTCCACACCATAAAGTATTTTACATGTTTACTTTTCAGAATTCTGCTTAAAAGATTTCCTATGACACTGTTATGTGATACAATGAAATGTTCTGGTTTTAAGACAAGAATTAAAAATTCTAATCCAAATACCAGCAGTAAAGTATATTAGATGTCCTTAAGTTTTGTATTTATTATATACTCCAGGCTGAGATTTTTCATTTCGGTGGTACTCGCCATAAGTCTGTACAAACTGAGCAAGAATTTCAAGACTGTGCTATGAGCAGGGCACATGACAAAAAAATGGTAGATAAACTATGATTTCTTACTTGGTCCCAGGAAGACCCTCAAATAAGAATGGGATGGACTTGTTTCAGTATCAAGAAAATATACAGCTGACGACTCCCAAGATGGCTGCATACTGATCAGCAACTTAATTTCAGCTCTCTCAGTGTAAAAAAAGAAAGAAAAGTAACAGTTAGTAATCCTGCCATCATAAGAAGAAATCAGTTACTGTCTGGATGCCACCAAAGAACAAATTTAGAGGATCTGAATGAAAATCAACTAGAAATGGTGAAGAGGAAACACTGACTGAGAAGAATCATGCGGCTGTTCAGCAAAAAGCAGTTAAAGCTTCAGCTTTAATACAAGAGATGGCTTCTAGTAGATGATTAAAATAAATAAAACACTGAAGGAAGATATCATTTTAAATAACAAAAGGCTGGAAAAATAAGCTTTAACTAGCTATTCAGATGAACTGATAAAACTGCAAAAAACAGAGGCTGAAATGAAGAAAGGGATGGCTAAGTATGAGACTTCTCAAGAAGAACTGGTTCACAAAATGGTAAAATTAGAAGACAGAGTACTCAAAGAAAACCTGAGATTTTCTATTGTACCACAGAAACTGGATGGAGCAGACTGTATTAATGTTATGAGAGCATAAATAAGCAACTGGACTGGTATTATACAGTAGGATTTGGTAACTAAAAGGAACCATCGAAAGTGTGTGCCAAACCTGGCCATGGAAAGCAGTCACGACCTGTATTAGTAAAGATGTAATCATACTAGCAGAAATAGTTGACCATGACAAAAACTGTGACAGAAGGGAAAAGCATTAAAAACTGGAGACGTGTTTGTGGAAAATAATTATTCACTGTACACCAGTCAGAAAAGAAGCAAATTTAGCCCAGCAATCATGGAATGTTGATATCCAGGTGTGAGCTTAAAGCGGTTGTATCCAGCTGTCCTCAGGTTATTTTTTTTTCCTGAAGAAAAGGCTAAGAAAGAAATATAAACATTTATCCAACAAAAAGTGAAACATTAAACAGAAGAGGACTTTGCTTCTCATTCATCTGACAACAGAGCTCATGCAGACTTTGCCAGTGAAACCTTTTCTCATGTTCCAAAGGAATATATTTGAGAGAGAGAAAAAAAGCACAGGAGATGACTAGAAAAGTCAAGAGTACCTTGGACTTGAACCAGAGTTTGGTGTTGGGAGATCAAGATGAACAGGAAAAAGACCAGCAACATAGAAATTAATGAAATGTGAGATTATAAAGCATCAACTGTATTTGTGAAATATGATTTTACAAGAAAAAGTAGCTGAGAAAGACTGAACTTTTGTCGACTTTGATAAATTTGTGGGCTGACTGTAAAGCATATACCCCACTTTATGTCATTAATGTTTAGGACACTAAAAGGAATAAAAAAGTAAGTATAAAAAATCTGTTGTTCATAAAAGTATTTATATAAATAATTTCATAATATAAACTGCATGTTATATAGTAAAGCAGTTTTGCACAGTACATAGTCAAAGGTATTTTAAACATGGGATGGGGTGAATTATTTAAGTGATTGCTGTATGTATTAAGATATTACAGTAAACAAGTACATTTTAGTTGTAAGAAATATAGGCTTTACAATGTAAAAAGAGATGGAAGACTAGACAAAAAATTAAGTTAATATACTATAAACTTGGGTGCTGGAGTATATAGACTTAAGATGTTTTGTCTTAATTTTTGCAAAGATAAATCACTTTAAAACGTATTAAACCAAATAACTGATAAAAATAAAAATAATAAACTCGGTGATAAACCAAACTGTGCTTTAATGCAGAAATTCAGTAAAAATCCAGTAAGCGCTTTTGTCTTTTCATACACAAGACTTCTTCAGACTGAATTAAAACCTCTCACTTCATTCATTAAATACTAAAAGATATCATCACATGACATTCCCAATTAATGTCTTAGCCCTTTCATTCTCAAATAGGCTACAAAATCTTCTCTGTTGTTTAGCCCAGGGGGATAGCAGGCATTCCACTTAACCTGCCATGTATATTCTAACCATCCCAACTCCTCCTTCTCAGCATTCAACTTGATCTCATAGTCAGCAATATTTCCCAAAACTAAAAATTTAAAATTGATTTTACAACCCCCCCCCCCCCATTTTGTAATGTTTACCTAAAGCATTAGCTTCATTGCCAGTTTTGACAGCTCTTTTATGTTCATACATTCTTTTGAACAGCTCCCTACTAGTACGGCCAACATAGAATGCATTTCAAGACTGACATACAATTAGATAAACAACAAATTTTGATTTGCATGTGCAAACCTTGTTGACATATATTTTTACATCATTAATAACAATTTCACTGACTTCTTCATAAATTAAATCACAAATTGCATGCCAAACATTTTTCCATCCTACCTCTTGTACTAAAAGACCTGGGATTCAAACTGCTTTGGAAAAAGTTTTTAAAACTCTTTCCCTTTTTGTACAGAAAGCGTGGACCATTACCAACTGCTTCTAGTACTTCTTCACTGTTCTTTTGACTTCACTAAATTTACTTCTTACTAATTCATTTGAATAGCCTCTGGCTACAAACTTGTTATATATAGCTTTGCTCTCGTTAATAAAATCAGCATCATCTAAAGTAAGTTGATGTGCCCTCATCAGTTGACCCTTAACAATATTTTCTTTCATATATCTGGGATGCATGCTTGAAAAGTGTAAATATGCATTATTTTGCACATTCTTTTTGTTAATTTTAGTAGCTAACTTGCCATTTTCTTTATACACTACTACATCCAAATATGAAATACTTTTGTCATTCAAAACTGAAGTAAATTACAAGTACGTACAAACCCTGTTTATATACAGCAAGAAAGATTCAAGGGACTCCAATCCCCCTCTCCAAACAATAAACAAATCATCTATAAAGCGTTTGTAACAAAGTATATTGTTTTTGAATGTATCAATCAATCAAAATATGTCTTTTTTCCCAACCATTCATGAAAATGTTGGCATAACTGGGTGCCATCGCTGCACCCATTGCTACTCCATTTTTTTGATGGAAAAAATCATCTTTAAATTTGAAGTAGTTGTAGCTCAAAATAGCATCTAACACTTCCATAAGTAAACTAGTAGTATTATTGGAAAACAAACCTGAACTTAAAAGCTCTAATCTCACTGTTTCCATTCCTTCTTCATTGGGAATAACTGTATATAAAGACTTCACATCTAAAGTGACTAAAATGTCTGACTCAATAACATTCACTTTTTTGATGTGTCCAATAAAATCAAAGGTGTCCTTAATATAAGCACTACCTCTGACCACTACCTTTTGGAAATGTTTGTCTACAAAAATAGAAATGGCTTCAGTTTTGGTCCCTTCACTTGCTACTATAGGCCTGAACATAGGGTCTTCCAGATCTTTATGTATTTTAGCCAAGCCAAAAATTCTACTAAATTTAGGAGCTGCATTTGAAATATATTTTAGTATCCTCTGTGATCCTTCCTGTATAAAACCATTCCTCAATTCAGGAATCAATAAAACAATATGATTTTTTAACAGCAGAAAAACTTTTTCATAAAATTCCTCTTCAGCCAACATGTGATACATTTTCAAATAAAAGAAAGACAGATAAGGTTAAAAAGCAATATGAATTACTTAGAGAGGCTAACAAAGGATATGTATTGGAGAACTGAGAATCTCCCAGAACAAGAAGAGGCGCAACTGCAGAAACCTAAAGAGAAAATAAGGGAGTATCTGGATAATATGCATGAGTTTAGAAAGACTGCTGTTAAGCAACTATTTTTTGATAATAACTGCAGAGCACTAAAAGTTTTAGCATGATGACTTAGTCAACAGAAAGTAGAAAGGGTTGTCGCCAAACTTAGGCTGCCTATAACAAGAAAAATAACCAGAGATCCTGCAGAGTTATTAGAGATACACTAGAAATTTTATGAAAATCTGTATAAAGCACAGAAATGGAAAAACTTATGGAAGACTTAAGCATGCCAAGGTTAGAGGAAGATAAGGCTAAACAATTAATAGTTGAGATAGCAGGAAATGACAAAAAACTTTGTTGTATAATCAGTCTGCAAGAAAGTCTGCAGGAGCAAATGGTATTCCTGTGGAAGTTAGAAGGGAAGAAAGTCATAAAGATCTTGAAGGTTTTGTTTAACAGTATTTTAAAATGAGAGAAAGTACCAACATCTTGGAAGAAAGCTGTGGTGGCTGTAATACCTAAAGACCCATCAGACCCAGCTTCATATAGACCCTTTTCACTTTTAAACCATAATTATTAAGTGTTTACATCTATACTAGCTAAAAGAATGGCAAAAGTGTTGCCAAAATTGATAGATAAGGATCAATGTGGTTTTGTGGAGGGGAGATTAACATTTGACTACATTAACAGAACAAGACGATCTAAAGGGAAACAGAATGTAAGAAAATGCTGCTGCTGGGTCTTGATGAAGAGAAAGTATCTGATAGAGTAAGCTCGGATTTTATAGGGTCACAGGAAATTACAAGGCTAACAGCTTAAAAGTCCTTATAATCCAAGCCAATATAACTTGATTTCACCCAATATCTAACCCCTAGGGGCAGGAAGATGGCATGGGTTTGTGCCTATGCCTTGAGTATCTTACACACTGGCCGTGTCTTTAAGGGACATAGGCACTACCCCAGTTGTGAATTTGTGAATCCTCATCCATCATCCATGAATCCAAACTGCATTAGAAGAAGGCTTGGGAAGGGTTCTGCTTAACGTGAATGGGAAGCCTGTTCTAAACAGCAGGCAATCTCCGAGATACATATCTGGCTCTCCAGCATGTTTTGTTTGAGTCTCTAAGTTTAGATCCCTAGATCATTTAACTTGCAGATGCATATCAGCTCCACCACAGCTGGATTTGAGTGTGCCTTGTAGGTCAGGTATAGGTCACCCCTTAACAATTAGTAGGAGACATAGTAAAGGGATAGGGCTTTTAGTCTATCCACATAGGACATGCTGTTTGCACCCTTTATTTTCTTTGTGAAGAACCTCTGAGGTCATTCCAACTGCTGTATGTGTCTAGTCAAGTACATGTCAAATGGCACAGTGTACTCAATTACTGGATGCGGATCCTTAAAGAGAAGGACAGCCACATAGAGTATTATATTCATAAAGTATCAGAATGTATCCCAAGAACCAAGCCAACACTGGAATGGAGAGAAGAGCTTTTGCCGATAGGGATGACTGCAGGTAGGGAGCCAGAGAACAGGCAAGGACTGCTTTCCCTACCAGGGATTTATATCTGATTATAGGCAAAGAGAAAGGGATATGGGAATCTCAAGTGAAATATCTAATCTTGTAAAGTTTTTAGCTGAATTCTAGAACAGAAGCTGTTGTTTAAAAATTAATTTGTAGGGCATATAAAATAGTGCACAATAATTAAACAAATCAATCAACGGAGGTTCAAAACAACTGGGAAATTGGATAAACAATTTAAATGGGAAGACATATCCTTAGCTCCTAAGTATGCAACAAAGTCTAGAAGGTTTAGCATTTTTGTTTACATAGTTATTTTTATACCTCAAGCAGACAAAGATTTTTTCCTCAGGTAGATGGCAAATTTTGGAAGTGTGATGGGGAAGAGTTAACTGGGAGCATATGTTTTGGGAGTGTAAAGAGTTGGCATATTTTAAAAATTTCCTGAAGAGTACTCTGTCAGAAATATTTGGTGAACAAATGGATGCAACAAAGGACGATTCTTTTGAGCAGAGACACAGGATCTGAATCGCCTAGATATACTTAGGCCTTGTTAAGTTTAATTCTAGTGGCCGCCAAAAAAGCAATTACTAAAAATATGGAAAAAACATCAACGCCAACTGCATATGAAGTACCGAATACTGTAACAGAGATATATAGGAACTGGAAATGGGATCTTTAGAAAAGGAAAGGACCAAATTACATACAACTAAATGGAAATTTTAGGAACAATACATTATAGGTCCACAAGTAAGTAAGAAGCTAAGCTGCTTTTCTGGGTCATTTTAAGCCTAGCCAATTTTCCAAGTGTGAGAATCAAACCTTGTATATTGTGTCTGTGTGGTAACCACCTTAACCATTATGCCAACCCTCCCCCTATTGTTCAGGAGGAGGAGTGAGGTTTAAGGTAGGACAGGAATTGAGCAATTTATGTAATGTTGGACTGATGACAGTTTATATTATGTATAATGTATGTAATTGGAAACATATTGATATAGTTTGTGATATGGTTTGTTTTCTTTTATATTAATGTATGTTTGACTATGTCTTAAATAATAATTTCATAAAGGTGTTAAAATATACAGCTGGTCTGAGTTGAACATTACTTGAAGTTTTCAATAATACTGAAGCAGAAGGTTTTCTATGTACTTGTGGGTGTGTTTGTAGTTTGACCTTGATCACCAGTTTGGTTTCCTACCTGAATGGCTAAGTCTTTAATGGAAAAACTCAAAACCTGTCTGTTCAGAGGCTCCTGTTGATCTAGTGGCAGTAACACCACCACAGTATGGTGGAGATCTTGGAGTTGACTCCCAAATGAAAGCGAATATTATTCTTTCACTTCTATGATTTTTGACATTTTCAGAGTTCATAATGTTAGCTAACATACAAGTGAAGATGTGATCAATGCACTGAAACAGAGGAATGGCACTCCACATTTTTATGTGGCAATATGCCAGAACAGTGTTTCAGATACTTTTGAAATAATAAGAATTTCAGCATGAGATATCCAATTTCAACTACAGTCTATAAATGAAATCAAAAAGAGAGTACAGACTGCAAACAATTTAGTGCAGAAGCAGCATTGCATGAAGTGATGGTTAAGTAGGCTTGCAAACACGTTTGTATAATGCAGTGTAAGTGTATGTTAATTTGTATGTTAATTAGGATCTCTGTCTTTGTCCAGTACCCAGTGACTGCTGGATAGACCCCGGCCTCCCCTCAACCCTGAACTGGATTAATGCAGTCATATGACAGAATGAATTAATAAATCCAAAGAAGGGGTGGGACGAAGTGAAGGAAAATGGAATAAAGAAAGATGAGATAGGAATTAGGAAGAAAAAATACAGTGTACAAAAAGTAGAATAAAATGTGTAACTTTTTTTTTTTCAGATTGAGGAGAATTCTGATGTCATTTCTATCCTGAGCATGAATGCACTGTCCCCATTAGCTAACAGTGGGAAGGAAAAGAAAACAAATGAGAATACTTGAATAGAGGAATAAGGTGCTACAAGCTTCATACCATATACAAATAAAGGTGCGAGGGAAGAGAGGGGCGACTTTTACAAGGAGCTGTACAGAAGAGGATGCGGAAAAGCAAAGGAAACTGCAATAAAGGAGGTGTAATGGAAAAAGAAGCAGCAGCAAACAATATTCAGAAACAGGAAGGATGAAAATATATGACGGGAACAAGCTGACAAATGAGGAAATGAAAACTCTCGAAAGAGAAATTCTAGAAGTAGCTAGTGAAACAAAAAGAAAACAAAAAAAAACAGGTATCCGTAAATACCCAGTAGAACTTTACAAAACAGTACAGAAGAAGGTACTTTTGGCTCTGTGGCACAGAAGAATGACTGCAATCCACATGACCCAACAGCTGACAACAGGTGAGGTGGAACAGGAATGAGAAAGCAATGCCTACTCACCTCTTCCCAAGTGGTAGAGTGAATGAACATATTGCAGGCATGTGTTCTGCTCACCAGTACCAGTGCTAATATCAGGGTTGGCCAAAAAGTATTGCTGAAGTGCAGATAAGGGTGCAAATGAAGGATACATCACCATACAGGTTGGAATCATTTCCCTAAGCCCAGCATAGCTAAGGAAGGTACAGCTTAAAATACATAAAACTGCTTCAACCTTCAGAATGAGGGACTTCCACTAAGTGGGGCACTGCCATGTGGGAATGTGATCGTTTACACCCTTAATGTAGAAAATGTGAATCGTTTTTTTTTCCAGCAAATATGTACTATTTGCAAAGCTGTACAAAATTTGCATTTTTTCAGTTAAATGTAGCAAAGATGTGAAATGTCACAATCTATAAAGAACAATTATTTTTTTTCCTATAGAACTGCAGCAACATATTAAACAGTGAAACAGTTTCATAGAAACACAGACAGACAGCAAGACAGCCTGCCCAAACATTGTTGCTTTGGGGGGGGGGGGGTTATTTAGCTGGATATGTTTGGTCAGCAGAAAGTAAAAGGCTGCAATTTATTTTCCTAATGTAAGGGGGGGGGGGGGCACTTTTCTAAAAAAAACATTCTACCTAAACATTTCCAACTGACGATTCACCCAGGGCACCTCTATGGAGTCTATGAGCAAAGCAGTTTTAACCAATAAAGTGAGGAATATTAAATTCTGAAAGTCAGAGATTACAGTTTTGCTCTCAAGCAGTACGGTAATCCTTATTTGCGTCTGGCACTGGACATAGCACAAGGCAGCTGCTGTTCATCTGACATACACTCTCAAGACTGAGCACCTCATATTTATTTACATATTTTCACACAGACTCACAAACACATACACAATATACCCACAATTTTTCAGCAGTATGGTTTTGAAGGGCCATCCATAACATAAGAATCACTCAGAAAGAGAACTCTCCCAGCACAAGTCATACACACTGTGGGACTGTCAGATGCATAGAGACCACTGAGAATGGAAATACTGTGGACCATGCCATGGGGATCCCAAACACAGTGGTGGCAGTGTGGGGAAAAAGGTGGAATAGAAGATAACTAGGAGACTAAATATGGCTACCAGTATTATGGATAATTAACAGCAACGGTGGTGGTTTTACAAAACCAAGAATAAGGAAAAGATGACGCAGACAGTTGTAGGTCAACATCCATGCTAAATACGGATATTAACATTTTACATTAAAGTCAAGTATCCAAGCTAGATAAAAACCTGTTGAAGGTGTTATAAGTACGTTATTAAGTAGATTTCATTATGGGGAGGGGATAAGAAGATGGCTGACTAGTGGACAGTGGGACAATTCCAGGTGTAGACACACTATAGTGAAGTTTGGAATGTCAAAAAAGGCTTTTTCAAGTGGTAAAAGAGATGATGCTTGTTAAAATACAGAAGACAGATAAACATGTTATGCAAAACAACTATTAGTAAAGGGATGGGTGTCAAGAAAAGCTGCAGTAGATAGGTACAGAATAACACAAGGATTACCCTTAGCCCCAGAGTATCCTTTGACAGTGATATAATGTAGGCAAGATGGGTAAGAAAAAGACTGTGGAAGGGAGATAAACAGGAAAGGTTGGAACTATTTTTTGCCCTCAACACCTGCCAACCATATGACTTACTACAATGATCATACCTATTTATTTCCTTATGGGATAACACCCAATTGCAGTGCATCCTTCAAACAGATACCCTGTATCTGATGAAGTCTTATACTCAATGTGTTAAGAAATATAAAGGCATTTACCCTAATCTATTAATGCATTTTGGTGCAATTTCCAAACAGGCCTGGCTTCTCATGTCTCTTTTTGTTTTACTAGCTAAATATGCAGTTTTGTACATTACCATGTTTTACTCCTATTTTTAAAGGTTTTGACTTAAACTCATTTATTTGGTACACCTATGTTGAACATACATATTTTGTTGTTGCAACAAGCAGATAGATATTTCAGGGTAACAGCATCATAGCCAAGCCAACCTATTTCACAATTCTACTAGTATACTGGAATTTATACAACTGTCAGTATTTTAGAAGTTGTTAATTATATGTTGGGCTTATGTTTATTAACTAGGGTTTTGTGTTTTGGTTCAATAGCTTTTGAGTTTGCTAAACTACTGTTATAACCGTAACCTTTTATCACTTACAAGGCTTTATAATAAACATAAGGCTGTCCCTAGAGAAAGTACAATTGTCCAAGTAAACTTACTATAACAGTAGATGTTCAAATGATCACTGCTGCAGTAGCCTTAACCCTATGGATTATATCCTGTCAAGGATACAACATCCAGACATCTTTCAAATCTAAAGGGCACGTTCTACGCACCCAAAAAGTCAAGTTTGGGCACCAAGCTCTTCAAAGCTTTCATGCCAACTGAGACAGAGGGAGGTATAGCCCTCGGAGGACATTGCTTGAAAAGAAAAAAAAAATCATGTCCAGACCCTGACATAAAAACACACACAAAAGACGGGGTAGGACTGAGGGAGTAACTACCCTGGCAGTGATCATTTAAACATCTGCTGTTATGATAAGTTTACTTACACAGCTGTACTAGTTTCATCATTATGATAACTGCTGCAGCAGCCTAAGGTACATGAGTAGAGTACCATCTGTGGAGAATGAGATAAGGCTAACCCACCATAAGAACTTACAATACAAATACTTTTCTTGCAGAGGTCAGAGTAATCAGGAAAACTGTTTTCCATGTTAAGAACTTCGAGTCGGCCAGATGAGCTGGATCAAATGCAGCAAATGTTAGCTTCTATAATGCAAATATCCCAAGCAGGAGCTACTGATTTTCTGGGCACTTCTTATGTAAAATCCCATTCAAAAACAAATTTCATAAGATTGCATTGAAAGAGGAGATCCATGGGAAGGCATGCCAAAATGGCCAACAAATGAACCTTGATAGAGGAGTTAGACAGGGGATAGGATATTAAATCAAAAATACTGTAAAACAGCGAAACACTAGCCCTGAATGGGTACTTTTTTGTTGGCATCAACTAGAAAACTTTTTCCATTTGCTAATATGTGATTTTCTAGTAGCAGGCTTTCTTGCTTCCATTGATACCTGCTACACATTCTCATAAAACAGGTGCTTAAAGAGTATTAAGACCCTATCATCCCTCAGTCAGCTGCAGTTGCTTGTGGTCAGGATGTATCAAAACACCCCCATTATTGTGTGAATCTGTGTGGAAGCTTGTGGTAATTGCTCCTGGCCAATTCCAAAAGAAGGGATAACCACTGTTGCAGGGGCCAGAAGGTAGTAACCACAATGATCTTTGGAGAGTACTCCTGAATCTTCCAAATTACCCTTGATATTCATGGAAAGAGTGTAAAAGCATACTGCCAGTCCACGGAAAAGAAAAGCCATACGTCTTCCAGGGCTACTTGCAAAGAGTCTTGGAACAGAATTTTGCCAGTTGATTCTTTAGAAAAGAGGCAAAAAGGTCTACCTGCTGAAATCCCCACTAATGGATCAAATCTTGGAAGACCATCTAATTTAGTTTCCATTTGTGAGGCTCTGCCCTGGTCCTCAGCTTGTCTGCCAAACAGTTGTGCTGTGATGAAATGTAGGATGTCTGAAGAAGAAGACTGTGCTGTAAAGTTGTATCATGCTAACATGGCTAGTGAGATGTCTTTACCTCTTGCTTGTTTATGTACTACATCACTGTGTATTGTCTGTACATGCTTGAAGAGGTCTCAGGGACCACAGTAAATGCCAAAACCAAATAAGAATAGAACAAACTCAAAACTAGATAAAAAATGAACACCAGTGGAAGCAATAAATCCAGACACAGGACCATAAATGAGTTAATAGTTAAGCACTTTCACTCACTTTAATCAGCATGAGCTTCTTCAGAACAAACAATTTTCCAGTTCCAAATGCATTTATAAACTGTTGTCAATTATGTCATATGACATTCTTAAAATAATCTAACTTCATATAAAAATAAAAAATAAAATAACCAATTTCAATGAATATTTAAATACAATACTCTAATATGATGCATTAGAATACATGCAGTGTTGAATAATAAATAAAACACAGGATAGCAACCTTAATTTGACTATACACTCCACCTCAGGAGATTTGGGTGGAGTATCAGATCAGCTTACTACTATCATCACGGGTGCTATCCGTGAAGGTTTCTCGAGGCTTTCTGGCCTTTCTAATCACCATGGTAACTGTAATCATGGTAGCGAAAGACGTAAAGTACGAGGAGAGAGCGGTCCTGGTTCTGATGCGCATGCTCAGAACAGTGGAACGCGGTCGTTTTCTGGTACTAGAGGCAATGGAGTTTCTTCAGCTGTTTTGAATTTAAACAGTGAAGATTTTGTCAGCAACTTGTTTTCCACAGACTTGAATCCTTTTTCTGATGTCAAGAACAGTGTCGGTTCAACACAAGTAAGTGATATTACAGCCGATAATGATATCCGAGATTTTGAGACATGCAAAGACAACATTTTTAAACTAGAGAGATTAGCTATCAAAATAGCATATTTGCAGTTAGAAATCTTATACTCTGAAGAGAACATTAAACGTTGTTGTGTACCACAAGGTTTAAGGGTTTTTAGATTCCCTAACAGTGTTAATTATGGCGATCCCCTCTATAAAGAATTAGTTGAATTATTTAATTCTACAGGTGTTTCGCTTATGAAAGCTTTGGTGGTGCAGTATAAAAATGATACTGTCTCTATGAGAAGTGATTTAGAGACTTTAGACAAAGACATCAAAATGTCACCTAGCTTTCCTTCTTTTAATAATTTGTATTGTGGTACAGCTGTTAAAGTTGATTGGCAGAAGGCTTCTGTTATAGTCAGGAAGTGAGGTAAATTGACAAGAGACCTACATTCCTATTCAAACGGCTCAGCATATCCACTTAATTCTAACAATTTGAGCCATGGCAGGAAACAGTTCTTTTCTGCAGCAACTAGAGAAACTGTTAACAACAATGCCAACAATGATAATAATTTAACTGTGGGGCCTGATAATTCTGGTGGCTCTGGTGCCATTGACAATGTCAGTGTTAATGGTCAAACTAGCCATAATTCAAATAATAACTTGGGTGGTGCCAGTGGTACTGGTCCTTTTTTGGTGGACTCCACAGGCAACAAAAAGACTCCAAAATGGTCACAACAGGCAGACAACAAGAACAAAGGAAAGGTCCGAAAAAGAAACGACTTTTGGCATTGAAATCTTGAATCTTACTGGTGATGAACTTAACCAAGATATTGTTTCTGTGTTAAAACGTGGTTTTTCTTTTATACCTTCGAATACTGTGAACATCCCTAGATTGATAGTTGACTTCAGGTTATATCTAAGGAAATTAAATTTGAAATTTAGTTTTGATAACCTTCCTGAAGTCAGGAGTGAAGTGACAGTTTGCAAGAAAAATAGCACTTATAATCCTGCTTTAAAATTCTACCATTCAAGTCTTTAGCACCCTTTGAGAGTAGGACCTTATGCTTCCAATTTGCCAGAAGGAGAAAGAAAGGCTCTTTTTGATTTGAGCAAAAATAAAGATGTTAGAGTTATGAAAGCTGACAAGGGGGGCTCATTAGTTGTCATGAAGACCACTGAATATGAATTAGCTATGTTAATCTTACTCAATGATGACAAATGCTATAAAGAAGTTACTACTGAATTTATTCTTAATTGCTTTTTAAGGTTAGATACAATGCTATTTGATTTGATTTGTGAGATTAGCATAGATTTTGACACTTACAGGTTGAATACCCTAAAATGGCAGTTCTGTTCGGTATTCCCAAGGTACATAAGAACCGTGTTAGCCGACCTATAGTGTCAGCAGCTCATTCAAAAACTGAGCCTATTTCCATTTGGCTAAATAATATACTTAATCCAGTGGTTCAGAAATCAAAGTTTTATTTGCATGATTCTTAGCATTTATTAGAATTATTAAGTGAACTTGAGGTTTCTGAAGCTTTTTTCTTTGCCAGTTTAGATGTCACTTCTTTATACACAAGTATAAGTCGGGAGGTAGGTTTAGAATACCTGAGAGAATACTTGACACAACACACATCTCTTGGGAACAATACAGTTAACACTGTTTGTACCCTTATGGAGTTGGCTTTCACCAATAATTTTTTAAAATTTGGTAGTAGTTTCTTTCAGCAGATATCAGGTTTTGCCATGGGGTCCAGAGTAGCTCCAGCTATTGCTAACATTGTCATGGCCCACTGGGAGTTAAGATTTCTCTATGTTTTGCCTTTTTTAGACAACATTTTGTTCGATAGGCGTTACAGATGACTTGATCTTTCTCTGGAAGGGCGATTATAGTAGCTTTCTATCCTTTGTAGAGCATCTGAATTTAGTAACACCTTTCTTAATTTCACTGTTGGAGGTTTTGGTGAGTCTATAGATTTTTTAGACCTTCGTTTAACTTCTGACACTGGTTCTTCGAATTTCAAGAGTCAAATATTTAGGAAGACCACCTTTGTCAATCAGTATCTACACAGGAAAGTTTACATCCTGTCCATATGAAGGGTGGAGTGATAAAAGGTTAATTCATATGCCTCAGTAGGTTGACAACTGAATATTCTGTTTTTCTACATGAGGTAGACAAATTGACACAATTCTTTCTAGAGAGAGGCTATGATTTAGTTTGGCTTAAGAAGATTATTCATGAAGTATTGACACTTAGAAATACTTCTGCTTTTCCCATTTTGAGTATTAGGGACACCCTTAAGGGAGTGCCCCTAAGTGTTCAGTGCAAAGACCTTTCCGGTTTTTCTTTAGCTTTTCCCATACCAATATGTAATAAGATGGTTTACATCAAGAGACTTTTATTAGATCATTGGAAGGTTATTACGGGAAATACTGAACTCAGAAAGATTTTGGGTGTAAGACCACATTTTTCTTACAGGAAGACTACCAGCATTAAGCATATTTTAGAGAATAACAAGATGACAGCTTTGAACTCTACATCTAGGCTTGCTGGCAGTTTTTCTTGTGGAAAATGTAAACAATGCAGATTTATGAGCAATGTGTCCAGTAGAGAATTTAAACACATAGGGAGAAGGTTCTGGGCTAAGGACCATTACACCTGTAACACCACCAATGTTGTTTACTGTGCCACCTGTGACACATGCGACAAAACTATTAGAGCTTTACATAAGAGAATATATGAGCATGTTTTAGCCATTAGAAAAAAGGATGGAACTAATGCTTTGGCAGTGCATGCAACAGAATGTTTACTTTTTAAGAAATTTTCTTTTTTCTACTAGAAAAGGTTAATTCTGATCTGTTTACAGGTGACTATAAGACTTTCTTAGAATGTAGAGAAAGTTTGTGGCAAATAGTTTTGGTTGCTGATGAAACTCCTGGCCTCAATGGCACCATTAATATTAAATGTTTCCTAACAATGGCTAGAAATAGGTAGTTTACTAGGTGGACTACCTATTAACTATTTTATTGTACAAATAATAAGTGTTTTATTTATTATTCAACACTGCATGTATTATAATACATCATATTAGAGTATTGTATTTAAATATTCATTGAAATTGGTTATTTTATTTTTTATTTTTATATGAAGTTAGATTCTTTTAAGAATGTCATGTGACATAATTGACAACAGTTTATAAATGCATTTGGAACTGGAAAATTGTTTGTTCTGAAGAAGCTCATGTTGATTAAAGTGAGTGAAAGCGCTTAACTATTAACTCATTTACGGTCCTTTGTCTGGATTTACTGCTTCCACTGGTGTTCATTTTTTACCACAGATGAATGCTCTCAGATCTTTGAATCATAATAGTTAGAATCTCTTTTTTTTGTGTTTTGGTCTGTCTTTTTGTCCCCAAGACCCTGCACTTTCATGCCAATTGATGCTGTTCCCCAAGCAAAATCTGAGGCATCTGTTGTGTGACTGACTGGTTTGGAGTAGGACGGTAGAATCGGAAACCTGGATTATAAGAAATCTGATGCCTCCACCAAGTGATTTCTTGTTTTACAAATCCCAGAACTTGGATTTGAAAAGACAAAGGGTAATGATATTGTGATCACAGAAATCTAAGATACAACTGTATCTTTCTCACATGGAGTCATGCAAGAGGTATTATAAGAATCATGGAAGCCAGGAGACCCAGAATCTTTTGGTACAGTGGATAAAAAAAGTGTACACACTCCTGTTAAAATGCCAGGTTACCAGACCACAATAAATATTTTCAAAACTTTTCCCACCTTTAATGTGACCTGTACAATTCAATTGAAAAACAAACAAATCTGTTAGTGGAAAAAAATATAAAAAACAAAATACGTACAATAAGCTGGTTGCATAAGTGTGCACACCTTTAAACTAATACTTTGTTGAAGCACCTTTTGATTTAATTACAACATTCAGTCTTCTTGGGTAGGAGTCTATCAGCATGGCACATTGTCCACTCTTCCTTGCAAAAGTGCTCCAAATCTGTCAGGTGCTTCAACAAAGTATTAGTTTAAGGGTGCGCACACTTATGCAACCAGCTTATTGTACATTTTCTATTTTTTATATTTTTTCCCCCTAACAGATTTTTTGTTTTTCAAGTGAATTGTACAGGTTATAGGTCACATTAAAGGTGGGAAAAGTTTTGAAATGATTTATTGTGGTCTAATTTTTTTTGTATCACACAAACCTGGCATTTTAACAGGGGTGTGTACACTTTTTATATCCATAGGTTCATAGGTTTATACTAGGCTATCTGCCCTAAGGCATTTATAAGCCTAGCCCAGAGTTTTGTGGCTTACATCACCCCTTATGTTAAAAAATACTGTGCCCATTAGTTTGTTGTGCCTCTGTCCAGCAGTGACACAGAGATGATTCCCGGGGTAAACCTACGATCTCCCATCCACCGGTCAAGATTTCTCTTGAACAGAGCCAGCGCGGTGCTCTGCCTCACATGGACCGGGATTTTATTCCACAACATAGGGAGTCTCTTGGTGACAAATCTATCCCTCCAGCATGTCCTATTTATATCCATGCTAAGGTTTAAGTCGCTTGCTCTAGTGGATCTGGTAGATTTGGATTTTTTGAGGTGGAGCATGTCCATTAATTCCGGGTTGGACATGGCCTTGTATGTCAGACACAGGTCACCTCTGAGCAACGGTATGTGACTGAATAGAGCTGGAGTTTCTTCAGTCTGGCAGCATATGACAGATTTTGGAGTCCCTTTATCCTTTTGGTGAGGAACTTTTGGGGTCTTTCCAATTGCTGCAGGTGTCGGGTGAGATGCATCCCGAATGGGGCATTGTACTCGATCATTGGTCTGATAAGTGAAGAGTACAGGGGAACAATGACCTCACTTGATCTGGATGTGAATCCCTTCATGATCAGGTGGGCAATGTAGAAGGTTTTTCTAACCACTTTAGCAATGTGAGTGTCAAAAGAAAGGCCACT
This sequence comes from Protopterus annectens, assembly GCF_019279795.1. Classification (NCBI taxonomy): domain Eukaryota; kingdom Metazoa; phylum Chordata; order Ceratodontiformes; family Protopteridae; genus Protopterus; species Protopterus annectens. The sequence continues at coordinate 113,396,655 of NC_056734.1, forward strand.
GTCAACCTGGGTCCCCAGGTCCCCGATAACCTCTTCTGTGCTTAGTGGATTGCCACCTATATGGTAGCTTGGGGTTACCTTGTTTTTCCCGAAGGGTATGACTATCCACTGTATTCCTTCACTGAGACAAAAGTCTGAGAGGAAGACCCGTGCAATAGACCCAAGTATAGATCTTTTTTTCCTGGGGAAGAAAAGCCCTTTGTACTGAAGTGTCTAGCAAGTTCCCCAGAAACACAATCCTGTGAGATAGAGTCAGAAAAGACTTTTGGATGCTCTCTTTGAATCCTCACCTGCGCAGGAAATCTCTAACTCAGGACAGAGAGAGACAGAGAGAGAGAGATTCCTGACACTTTCAAAAAGACTGTGCAAAGATAAGCAAGTCATTTAAATATGGAAAATGTTGATACCCTACAGCAGGCAGGAGCTAGACACTTTGTGAACATTCTTGGTGCAGTGGATAACTCAAAGGGTAAGGCAGTGAACTGATAATGTCAGCCAGACATACAAAACCTTAAGAAACATCTGAAATCAGGATGAATACGAATGTGATGACTGATCTTTTAAATCTAGAGTTATTAGAAAACTCAAATGAGGAAGGGGTGATAGGTTGTGAAGTGAAAGTATTTGGAATTTGAGTACTATGACAAGCTGGCTCAGGAATGAAAGATCCAGAACTAATCTCCAAATGTATTCTTTCTATGGCACTAAAAATAATCTTGAGCAACATCCAGCCCCTATCTGGGGAGGAGGAACAGCTTCTATTAACCCCCAAGACAGCATATGATGTAAAACAGGACAAGAAGAGAAGAGCCTGGTTTGGTGGATGAAGAGGAATGTACTGAAAAGGAGGAAATTCATCCCACTGCCATCTGTAGCATAGAGGGATCACATTCAGGACCCATTTGTCTGAAACAATCAGTTGCCAAAGGGTAAAATGGATATTCAGACTTTCTGGACAGGTTAATGGACTACCTGGGTGGGAGACAGGGACAAGGTCCCTCATACAGTCATTCTGACTTATTTAACTGTCCTTTAGGGATTGTTGCTTTCTTTTTGTAAACTTCCTGACATAGCTTTTTAAACATCTGCTTACCAGCATTCTACTGAGCCTGTTTATTTTGTTTTTTGCCAAAGTTAGATGAGGGAGCAAAGAATCCCTTGATGAACCTAAGAGAAGGAGGGCTGAAAAATCTGAGAAATACTCTGACTCACCTTTCCTCTCTCAACACACTATTTGATAACCTCTGCAGCAGAAGCTCCAAAAACTAAATCTCTATCCAAGGGAGAATTCAAAAAGTAATTTTTGACATCTTCTGGGAGGTTATTAGAAGGCAGCCAGGCAAACTTCTTTAAAACACTACCAATGGCAGCAGCCCTGAAGAAATATCTACAGTTACAAACATATTTTAAACAATGAGTAGAGACTTGAGAAACAGAAGAAGCAAAACTACTCGTATGTTTTTCCTCACAACTGGAAACTGATGCCAAAACATTTCCCATACCGTCACAATTAGTCAGGGTAAACTTCAGCATAAGTTTGATAATTTAACTTTTAGAATTCTAAAGTTGCAGAAGCATACCCTTTTTTCACAAACATCAAAAGCATTTCCATCCTTATCAGAAGGAGAAAGATAAAGATTAACCAAATGTTTAGCAGCAGGTCTGGGATTGGTGTATAAAAACTTAAAAGACTGAGGTACTTTTTACAATCTGTTTGCTTTTTAAAGCCAACTGTCATAAAAACACAGGCTATGACAAAAACATCCTCCAAGGTTGACAAAACTGGAGGGATAGGTGAAGGTTCTAGAAATTCCACTTGTTACAAATCATATTTTCTTAGGACTGAGATACCTCAGTATTCCCCCACTGAAAATACTGGTTGGTTTGTTTGTGTCTTTCGGCTTTCCCCGGTTAGGGGTCGCCTCAACGGAACTCCAGTCCGCTAATGATTGGCAGTTGATTTTTACATACCGGCTTGCCAGACCTGACGCACAACCTTCAACGAAGGTATGCCCATTCACGCATGTCTCCACGAAGAAGATGCTCTAGCTGAGAATAGAACCAGACAGCGTCTTACTGTGAGGCGACAACGCTACCACAGCACCACCACCCACTGAAAATACTGATGCATCCTTAAAATAGTCTCAGAGAATGAGGAGGATCAAATACCACACTCATCTCAGAATCTGAATAAGAAACTTGAGGAGAAAAAAATGCATCCGTCTCATAACAGTCCTCTACAGATCCAAGGAATCACATTTTCTTTTACCATAAATGACCTTACAAGAAATCTCAAGAGCCTGCAGAAGACCCTGAGTCACACATAATAAATTACTCCTGTCCAGAGTAACTGACACAGGAGAAGACTTAGTTTTGTATCTTTTTTTGACAGGAAAGTGGGGAAAAAGAACAGACCCAGTACTGCCAGCAACAGCTTCTCCAGGGATGGACACATCATTCTGGCTAAGCAGGGGCACATTCGCTACCTCATCTCCCATGATCAACAAAGACTCTCACTTTCCCTTTGAGGGGAACCCAACAGCCACAGAGAATGTAGATTACCCTGGTCCATGCTGTCTGTATGGACTACACCAGAGGGATCCAAAGACAAAGATGAGTGGTCTAATGAACCATTTTTGCCACAGCAGAGTCACCCACCTGAGGATGATGCAAATTATCAGCCTGCTGTGGGGGCAAAGACTGTTTAACAATCTTTTTTTGTGGCTGGAAGAAGGTCCAAGATAGGGACCAGTACTTTATTCTATTGTCAAGCAGTAAATCGTGCTGGATTCCTGGGAAAGGTTAGCAGCAATACTCAGTAAAACAGGAACGTAGGAAAAAAGTAACCCCCCCCCCCCAAAAAAAAAAAAATCACAATAAAAGCACTTTAAACACTTGCCCCAGTTCCCAAAAGTAAAATAAGCACAGATTTTCCACTGAAAAAAAAGTTTTAAACAACTTTTTACCAAACAAAACAAATATAAAGATGCACTCCAGTTTCTTTATATAAGCACAGAACTTATCTGCCAATTTATATGTTTCACCCAATAAAGATTTGTTGTTTTTGTGAAATCCTGCCCATCTGGTCCTTGACAACACTTTGTTTTTGATATATAGGGTAACAGCTATCAAAGTGCAAAAGTGTGTTAGAATAGGTCTCTTTTCTAAAGATAGCAGATCGCAAGCCACCCTTTTCCTTGTCCAATTGATTATCCAAAAATTAATTTGTATTGCATGTAATTTCTAGGTAAATCTCAAATACTGTGTTCAAAAAATCCACAATTTCCTTGGCTTCATGCTCAATGCCTGCCCACGAAAATTACAATGTCTATACTTTGAGTGATACGTTTTTCAATGCTTTTTTGCATGCATTTTGCAATGCTTCCACCAGTGGATTATTTAGTCAATCATCAGTCAAAGGTGACACATTAGGGGTGCTTGGTACAATGAGGAGCATTACTACCAGACAGGGTTTTACTATTTTTAACATGAGTGATTTACAGGTGAAGAATACACACTTTGAGCTATTGAACAAGGGGTTAAATTTTGTCCCGCATTACAGACTTGATGTGGCAAATGTGTTAGTAAATCTAAAATTATTTACCAGACAACTTCATTTGAGAATATTTTTTTTTGGTCAGGAAAAGGACACTATGCTGCCTTTGTTGAAACGAAATAGCACATTTATTCTCCCTTGTAACCCATTGGTTAATGCCTTTGAGAGATTATATGAAAGTGAAGTCAGGAAGGTATGTATTTCTGGATCAACCCCCCCCCCCCCCGACAATATCTCTATTGAAGAATGGCAATGCCTAAAAGAGTTGATTAATAATGACTACAGGTTAATGAAACCTGATAAGGTGGGAGGGGTTGTTATAATGTCTCATTTGGACTATGTATGTAAAATGTATGATATTCTTAATGATGCAGGAATCAACAGAGCCTATGGCAAAATTGATATGTACCTTCTGGATGCTCTCCTTGTTGGTACAATTACGAAAGATGAATTTGATTTCTTAACCAATGAGCCCCCATTATACTGGCTACATTTGGTACACCTAAAACACACAAAGATCCACACAACACCCCTTTCAGACTGATTATGGCAGCCAGAACATCTAAAACAGAGCCTTTGGCTGCTTATGTCGACTATTATTCCAAAAAAGTACTGGAGGGATATATGCATGTCCTTAGGGACTCTTGGCATTGCCTGGAAGTGTTAAGGGGTGTGAATAAATAGAACACTTATCTTTTCCTCACCACTGATGTCATCAGTTTATTCTCTGTAATACCACACGAGGAAGGATTAGAATTACACCATCAAAGCCTTAGGGAGGCTGGGACCCTTAGTGATGACCATGTTAATTTGTTGGTTGAGATGAGCGACATCATTCTGAGAAATAATTTCTTATATTTTGAAGGGGAATTTTTTCAACAGACCACAGGAGTGGTGATGGGTGTCAATGTGCCCCTGTTTTCGGCAATTTGGTCATGACTGAACGGGAGAAAAGTTATGTATTCTTCTCCCCCATTGGGCAAAAGCTGCTGTGTTTTTAAGGTTCCTGGGTGACATCCTTATTTTGTGGGCAGGCAATGTGCACGAAGCCAAGGAATTTGTGGATTTTATGAACACGACAACACAATATTTGAGATTTACCTTTAAATTACATGCAATAAGAATTAATTTTTTGGTTATCCAATTGGACAAGGAAAAAGGTGGCTTGCAATCGGCTATCTTTAGAAAAGAAACCTATTCTAACACACTTTTGCACTTTGATAGTTGTCACCCTATACATCAAAAATAAAGTGTTGTCAAAGGCCAGATGGTCAAGATTTCATGCCTGATAAGTGATGACTCATTATACCTTCAGGAAATGGACAACCTCATAGGGATGTTTAGGACCAGGGGCTACCACACGTTTCCTCTCTTGGATAATGAAGGAAGTTAACAGAGGAAGGGCAAAAACAATGTACACCTATTTTGAATATGATGGAGGGGGCAGTGAATGACACGAGGCAGATGTCCTTTGGGGGTGATGTTATGGTAATGCAGTACAACCACTTAACACCCCAGTTGTTAACAGAATTTTGTGCTATTTGGGAAAGTGTCTTCGACACCAACCTCAAGAGTAAGCTACGAAGCAAACCCAAATGATTCTGGTAACTTAGTTTCATCTGTTATTTTAGATTTATCTAAAGCTTTCGATACCATCTCTCACAACCATCTACTAAACCATCTATCTAACCTTAACATCTCCTCAAAAACTCTTTCCTGGTTCTCCAGCTATCTTTCTGACAGGTCCCAAGCAGTGAAATGGGGCCAATCCTCTTCCACCTTCCTTCCAACACCCACAAGAGTTCCCCAAGGTTCCATTCTTGGCCCTCTGCTATTTAACATCTTCATTAATGATTTCCACAAAGCCATTCCAATTTCCAAACACCAAAATTGTCCAATATGCAGACGACTCTACTCTTATCTGCTATGCCTCCAACCAAACTGAACTCAAGTCTCTAACTCAATCTGCCTTCTCAACCACTGAAAAATGAATGCTCCAAAACCACCTCTCACTTAACGCTAAAAAAACTAAAATCCTCCTATTTACTCCCTCAAAATCCATTCCCATTGACAAAAACTCATTTCAAATTACCAGCCTCAACAACCCTGTCATTGATATTGTTCCCTCCGCCAAACTCTTGGGGGTCACCATTGATGAACACCTAAAATTCAATACCCATATCCAACTTAACATCAAGAAAACCCACATAAAACTCGGCCTACTCTACAGGAATAATCACTTCCTCTCTCCCTCTACTAGACTGACCCTGGCCACTACATATCATCTCCCATCTCTTCTATATGGCGCTCCTCTGCTTACTAATCTATCTTCCACCCTTACCTCCAAACTAGAAGTATTCTACAACAAAATCTCCAGGTTTGCCACAAAAGCAAAAGCCTCCTCTCACCACTGCTCCTCCCTATTAACTTTAAACTGGCTTGAACTCCCCAATCAACTAGACTTCCTCCAAATTGTCTCAGCCCACAAGTTACTATTTCAACCCACCAGCTGCCCTGCTTTATCTAATATCTTCCTACCTTATAGCCCTCCAAGACCCCTTAGATCCACTCACCAAAACCTCATTACCATCCACAAACCTAAGCTCCCTGCTGGTCAATTTTTACTCTCCTTCACCCTAGCTAAAAAATGGAATGCCCTGCCCTCCACTTTGAGGGCCTGTGACAACATAAACACCTTCAAAAGACTACTTCACTCCTACCTGTTTCTTCACAGAAAATGTAACTGCACTCTTCACTCCATACCTCCCAACCTCCCCTCTTCCTTCTCTCCTGGCTAACCTCCTTCCCTTCAAACCTCTCACTTATACCCAGACTATAAATTATACCCAATCACCACCCAGCCTCTCGCTCTATGCCTCTCATCCTTTCCTTCATAACTACTTTTTAACATCTTAGCTACTAAGTATTGTATAACTTTTCTTTCTACTACCAGACCTGGTATATAATTGTACAACTACATATTGAATGCAATGTAAATGAATCTCTTTTCCTTTTTTTATTTCAATCTGTTATGTAACTTAGCAATGTGAAAATTCTATATGTTCTGTAACTTGTTATGCGGAGCTTCACAGCCTAGCAATGTGAAAATTATATATTCTATGTAACCTGTTATGTGGAGCTTTTCTCCCCGGGCCTCCACTGAAAACAAGCTCTCAAGCCCAGTGGACCTCCCCGGTCACCAAACTGGAATAAATAAATAATATAAATAAATAAGTTTGCCTATAGTACGGAGCATAACATCAAAGAATTGTTGGAAATACAGGGCAGGACACCGGACAAATTGTACAGGTTCCGGATGAGTAAATGTGGGGTTGTAACTGGTGCAAATTCATCAATAAAGGACCATATGTTGAGACTGCCAGTTACTATAGGAACCTCCAATGCCCAGGACGATGTAGTTGTAACACTGATATGGTAGTGTATGTTGCAACCTGCACTACATGTCCAGGATTTTACGTGGGTAACACCACAAGGAGGTTGAGGGATAGGATTTCCGAGCATACAAGAGACATTAGGAACAGTAAGTCAACCAGTGCCCTGTATATGCATAGCATTAACTGCAGCAATTTCAAAAGGTTCATATTTTTTGTAACTGATCCATTTTACACCAATTAGAGGGGAGGGACCCCAAGCTGGAGGTTGAAATCAAGGAAACCAAATGACAGTTAAGACTGAATGCCAGGGATGAGTCGGGATTAAATGACAATATTTCTATTTCTTCTGCTTTAAAGTACAGAAGGAAAGAGTGTTAGATATGATAGCATTAGAAACAAGTTCACACAATAATAGAAATATGTGGAATAATGCTACGTGGAGTTAGGAAATTTTTATGACTTGCACCAAAAAATGTTTTTGCACTCAATGTTTTGGATTAGATGTTTTTATATATTGCATATGATACTGGTATTTTTAGTGATTTATTTATATTGATGTTTCATTGTTTTTTTTTATTTTTCTTTGGATTGTCACTAGTATTATTATCTCACTGACTAGGAAGTTACGTATGGGGTTGGCCATATAAATTAACATAACCAGAAATGTTATCAGTCCATCAGTTTCAAATGTTGTCACTAAAAGTCTCTTCCCAATATGTATAAAAGATCAAATTTCTTGAGCTTTAAAAGCCAGAACAGTTACCAAATTGTGTCTTCTACAAGATTTGTCTATTACAGTGTCAATTTTGTTCTTATTCTCCTAGTTGATCTTTTCTTCTTTTTAAGAACTGTTTTAAAGTTTGCCTGCTGCTCTCCATTTTTCCCTGCTCTCACTGCTGCACAGGTTTTCTTTACTCCATTATCTGCTATCACAAAACCAGGTACCTTCTCAGTTTGTTGCTGCCTTCTTCTTTCACTTTGTCACTGCTGCATTCTCAGCTGACAATTTCTCTCCTATCTCTGTCCTGCTGCTTCCCTTACGCCTCTTCCTTGCTGCGGCAGGCGCCCTCCATCACCATTTACCAGCTCCAAAGAGTAGGGGAAGTTTTTTGGCCAAATTTTCCTTGTGGTATAAATAGCACATCAAGTCTCTTCTGAAAACAGGCTACTAGGCTAGTGGGACTAGCCCAGTTAACAAAGAACAGATAAATAAAAATGTTCTCATTTTTGTTAATAACCACTTCGTTATACAAGTAGATAGAACTCTCCCAAAGTAATTTTGCAGCCAATGACATATTAAAATATTTAAAATCACTGATAAAAGTATATGGTCAGCGCAAAATATTAATTTTTACTTATAGTAACTAATCAGGACTTGGAACATAGAGCAAAATGTTAACAAGTTTCATAAACATTAAAATTAAGGCCAGCAGATGGACCTGGTGCTTAACTTATTTCTTATTGTCTGTAACTAAAAACACAGATGGTTCCAGTATTGATATAACCTTGACTGGGAGAATTCTGAAGTAAATACACAGTCATCAGTGAAAAACTATTAATTTATATTATTAAGCTTCCAAGTTAGCAGTTGAAAGTCAAGTAAATGGACAGGGGACAATGTTTACCACCACGAAAACGATCAAAAGAAGAGTAACAAAAGTACAGTTGTGTACACTTACCATAAATGTAGATGTTCGAGTGTATTCACTGTTGCAGTCATTACATTTGGGTAATCCTGCTGGCAGGTTGCCCTCAGTCGGCCTGAATTTCAAAGTCCTGGGTCCTGCATCGGCTGCTAATCGCCCCTTCCCTGATGTCAGGTCGTCAGGGGTATAAAAAAAGCAGCCAACGCCATTTTCTTTAGTTTTTCTTTCCCCATATGTCAGGTGCCCTCTAAAAGGGTAGCCAAAATTTATATATATTTATATATATATATATATATATAAAAATACATGCACCAATATAAACTTTACCTTCATCTACAAGCAAATACACCACATAGGTTGTATAAATCAGAGAAGGAAAGATAGGTTCCCTTAGAAGAAAGGGGGATGGCGGGTGGGTAACCTGGACTGCAACAGTAAATACATTCAAACATCTACATTTATGATAAGTGTACACAACTGTACTATGTTCTTCGTGTTCCACTGTTGCAGTCATTACATTTGGGTAGAGTCCCAAAGCTATGATTGGGAGGCTGGAGCTAAACAGCATTAGGAGCGGCTATGAGGCCCTGCAGAACTGCAGTGGCAAAGCCTGCCATGGATTTAGAATAGAGTGGCAGATGATAGTGCTTTGTAAAGGTGTGCACTGAACTCCAAGTAGCACCCTCTAAAATGTCCTTGGTTGGTACTCCCCTGAGAAAGGCTGCTGAAGTGGCTGCAGCTCTGGTTGAATGTGGCCTAATGCCCTTAGGCACTGGCTTGCCATGGTGTAAGTAGCAGAAATGAATGCAGTGGCCTATCCACTTTGAAATAGTTTGCTTTGAGATAGCCTTTCCTTGTGATCCTGCAGCATATGTCAGTAGTAGTTGCTCTGTCTTTCTGAAAACTTTGGTTCTGTCCAAGTAGATTCTAAGCTGTCTGTGTACGTCCAAAGAATGCAGAATTCTCTTCCCCTTGTTCTGTGGATTTGGATAAAAAGTTGGTAGATGAATAGTTTGGTTAAGAGCCACATTGGACACCACCTTAGGCATAAATGTTGGGTTTGTCCTCAGAGAGACCTTGTCTGGATAAAAAAATGATGAAAGGTTCCATAGCCATGAGTGCCTGTAGCTCTGAAACTCATCTTGCAGAAGTTATTGCTAGGAGCAGAGCTGATTTCCAGGATAAAAACTTTATATCAGCAGTAGCAGCTGGCTCAAAAGGAGGCAGGGTGAGCTTTTCCAAGACATAGTTGAGGTCCCATGCAGGCATTGGTGTTCTCCTTGGAGGCCTTACATTTTTGGCTCCTCTGAGGAACTGCTTTAATAAGGGATGAGAAAAGATTGGTGGTGCTGTATTGTAATGAGCCGAAATGGCAGAGGCATGAATTTTAATAGATGAATAAGATAGGCCTTTGCCCAGCATCTCAGTTAAGTATTGCAAAATCTGAGGAATATTTGGCACATCTCTATCAGTTCCGTGTGCCTGGTCCCAAGCACAGAATCTCTTCCATTTTCCAGCATAGGATTTTCTAGTACTAGGCCTTCTGGATTCCAAAATGACATTCATCACAGCTTTACTGAGAGGTGTGTTTTGTATGACTACATTATCCGCCATGCTGCCAGGTTTGAAGTCCTGAGTTGGCTGTGCAGGATCTGATTGTTTTGCTGGGACAGTAGATGAGGTATTTGAGGTAAGGTCCAAGCTGGGCATTGCGACAAGTTCCTTAGGATTGGATACCAGTACTGGCAGGGCCAGTCTGGGGCAATCAGTATCATCTTTGGCTTCTCCAGTCTGACCTTTAGGAGTACCTTGGGGAGGAAAGACAATGGGGGAAAGGCATATACTGATAGGTTTTTCCAACTGAAAGATAGGGCATCCACTTTCCATGCTTGTCTGTGATAAGTCCTTGTGCAGAATCTTTTTAGTTGGTAGTTGTGAGGGGAGGCAAATAGATCTATGTCCGAGCATCCCCATTTCCCTGTTATCATGCTGAAGACTTGTGGATCCAGCTGCCACTAGTAGGGATCCATGAGGTTTCTGCTTAGTTCGCCTGCCAGAGTATTTTTCCTTCCTGGCAGGAACTGTGCCTGCAGATGTACTTGGTAAGTCAATGCAGTGTCACACAAAGTCATGGCTAGTCTGCAAACGAGGTAAGAATGTGTGCCCCCCCCTGCTTGTTTATATACCACATGACCGTGGTGTTGTCTGTCTTTATCAGTAGTTGTCCAGGATGAAGTAGGTCGTTGAAGGCTGTCAGGGCATTTTGAACAGCTAAGATCTCTTTTTTGATTGATATGTAGATGCATTTGGTTTGAGGACCATGTGCCCTGAATGCATCTTCCTGCCAAGTTTGCCCCCCAGGCATAATCTGATGCATCCATTGTTAGTGTCTGCCTGGCTTGGGGGAATGTAAATGGCTGTCCCTTGTTTTGGTGACAAGCCTTTGCCCACCATCAAAACTCCTGTTGCAGGCAGGGAATGAGAGTAATCATTGTTTCCAGGCTGTGGCAATGTTGAGGTCAAACACTTTTTAGGTACCATTGAAGTTTCCTAATATGCAGTCTTGCATATGGAAATAGTAGGATGCAGGCATGAAGTCCAAAGCCTGCAGAATTTTTCTTGCAGATAACTGGGCCTTTGTTACCAACATTTTGAAATAGGTAGTCTGTTGCCTTTGTTTGTCTGGCGTGAGCTAAGCCATCTGGGCAGTTGTATTTAAGCTTGCACCCAGGAATATTATCTCTTGAGAGGGTACTAGTTTTGATTTCTTTTCATTGACTGTGTACCCTAGGCATTTTAGAAGTATTTTCACAAACGCCACATGCTGTAGAAGAATGTCCTTGTTCTCTGCTTGAATTAGACAGTCGTCCAAGTAAGGATATATTTGTATTCCTCTGTCTGCAGAATGCAATTACTGGTGCCAGGCACTTTGTAAAGACCCTGGGCGCAGTAGATAAGCCAAAGGGCAGTGCAGAGAATTGGTAATGCATTGAGCCAGCCTTGAATCTGAGGTATCCTCTACATAATTGTCTGATTGGGACATGCAGGTATGCCTCTTTTAGGTCTAGAGTCACAAGCCAAGCGTTCTTGTCCAGCATGGGCAGAAGCTGCTGCAAAGTCAACATCTTGAATTTTGGTATAGCCAGGAATGTGTTCAGAATAGATAGGTCCAGTATTGGTCTCCAGGCCTTGTCCTTTCTGGGTACCAAGAACAGTCTTGAGTAAAATCCTTATCCCTGCTCTTGCTCTGGTACTTGTTGAATGGCACCCATGTCCATGAGGGATGAGACTTATTTTTGTGCCTCTCCCCATTGATTTTTTTGCAGATCTGGCCAGCCGTTTGCCTTTGGCAGGGTATGGAAGTGGAACTTGTAGCCTTGTGACACGATATTTAGAACCCACTTGTCTTGGGTTATAATGTGCCAATTTTGAGAAAAAAGTACTAATTTTCCCTCTAAGGGTGCTGCCAGGAGATAAGTGCTTGGTGCAGGCAGGGGAAGTCATTGGGACTGTTTCCTGTATGGTTGTGATTTGTCTTCTCCAACTTTGGAGGTAGAAGCACCCCACTGCTTTGACCTGTATGAACCTTGCGCCTGGGATCTGCCTCTCGGGCGTCTGGAGCCTTTGAGGTCTGTCTGACACAGGAAAGGACCAATTCTTTGTAGGCCAGTGTCTACTAAACCTAGATGGCTGTACTTGTAAAAAATCTTTGACAGTTTACATAGATTTAGCTTTGTCCTCCATTTTCTTTAATACCTCTTCTGACTTAACACCAAACAAAGTATCATGCTGTAAATGTGCATCTAATAATTTAACTTTGACATAATCAGGTAGATTTTGTTCCTTTAACCAAGCATGCCTCCTAATTATAGAGCCCGTAACTGTGGCCCTGCAGGAGGCCTCCAAAGAATCAAAACCACATTGCAAAGTATGCTTTTCCAACTTGTTCAGCTGCATGCAATAAATGCTGCATTTCCTTGTTTTCTGCACATTCAGAGTTTAACATTTTCTGTTTAAGCAATGCCATGACATGTTGCTGATATCTGAGCATATGAAACTGACAGTTTAAGGCCCTTATAGCCAAGGTAGCAGATGTGTAAACCTTTTTTCCCCATCTATCCAGTGCCCTAGAATCTCTGTCAGAGGGGGTAGGGTTTTTTGCAGCGGAAACCTTAACTCCTTTGGGACCCTGTGAAATAGTTTCTGGGTCTGCAGCAGGGTTTTTAAAAAGGAATTTATGAGAGTTAGGAACCCTGTAATATCTGTCAGGCTTAACAGGACCTGGAGGTAAGGAGTCAGGGGTAAGACTAGACTCCAAAAACACATCTACAATGTCTAACACAGGTGGAATGGCTAGTGGCCTGTGTTGAGGTAGTCAAAGGAAATCCCTGAGCCTCTTTTTAGATTCTGAAAAATCTTGGCTCTCCCAGTGGAAACGTTCCCTCATGGTATGCAAGGTATCCCCAAAAGAATAGTCCTCTGGAGGAGAAGCTGAAGGAATAGATTCTTCAGCATCAGAATCCTCATGGGGGGAAGAGAATATTCCTGATCAGAAGAAATAGAAACCTGATCTGAAGATTCATAGTCAGTCTCTTGCCTAGGCCTCTTATCAGGAGAGGGATGGGAGCCCCTGATCAAGGTAATCAAGTCTTCGGCCATTTTGAGCATCTGTTTTTTGGGCATAGAGGTCTGTCCATGTGGCTCTTGAGTTTGTTTCTTTGCTTTGGAAGGTGCTTTAGACTTTGCCTTTGAAGCTGAAGTCAGTTTAATGTAAAGATGTTTAGGTCTGAATACACCTTCAGAAGCCGGTGCCTGCTCAGCGGCTCTGGACCCATCTGAAGGAATAGTATCCGAGGCTCCAATACCTTGAGTTTCCAGCTGCATGGCCGACTCCACGTGGGAGTTGGTAGCGGCCTGCAACTCTAAAGTAGCGGGCGTCAGGGGCTGCGAAAGCTCCTCACCGAGAACTGGCGACTGGCTTAGGAGAAGCTTTGTCGTCGGTTTTGGGTCTTGGTTGTCTATCTCTCTCCTTTTCTTTCCGTTTTTTGTGAACTCCGGTAGTCGGATGGCTATCAGACGACATTTCTGGATAATTAAACAGGCGTCCAAAATAGTTTAAAGCAAAATCATACCGACGCTTAATAGTGCGTTGGTTAAATCTAGCACAAAACCGACAACCAGAAACGTTGTGATCAGGGCCTAGGCAAGGAATACAGTAAGAATGAAAGTCCTTATGAGGTATTTGCTTTCCACAAGAAATACAATTATTTACTTTTTCTGACATTGGTCTGGAGCAAGAAAAAAGTTTCCCCAACAGGGTACTTAGCTTTAATGAAGACTTCGGATCTGAAACTCGAACACGAAAATCTCAGGAGTAGGCCGACCGGCACTTGCGAACTGCTTCTGCTTCAGGCACCGTGCGGCAAGAAAGACTAAAGAAAATGGCGTCAGCTGCTTCTTTTATACCCCTGATGACCTGATGTCAGGGAAGGGGTGACAGCAGCCGATGCAGGACCCAGGACTTTGGAATTCAGGCCGACTGAGGGCAACCTGCCAGCAGGATTACCCAAATGTAATGACTCCAACAGTGAAACACGAAGAACATCTGTACTTTGTATTATTCTTGCTTAGGTAAGGGCACATTTTTACCAGTCAAACAAAAATCTGAACAAGAAATGCAACTGATTCTATATTTGCAAATAAGAATTGATGTGAAGCCCTAACAAAAGCTTTCTTTTTGCCTGCTATGATAAGAAAGGTATGTTCCTCTAATCAAATGTGCACAGCACAATAAATGTTAATTACAACACACTGAGATGACCTACAATTAAAAATCCTGTTTTCTCAGAACTACAGATTTTGTCTGCAGTTGTACAAATCAGTGGTGATGATGTCAGTGAAAATTTAAAAAGGATATGTGACAGATACATCATTAGATACCCAGTGATGGCAACCTCCTCGTCCCCTATAATGCAGTGATAGTTATTTAATTTAATCCGAGAACTTTCAGTGGGGAGGGTTTGTCCCACAGAAGACACATTCTGCAGATCACATAGAACTATTTTCTAAATGAAATTCATTTGGAGCACTTTCTTTAAACTGAAATGTCCTTGTGTCAAGTCTTGAGGACTACTATCATTAGTATATTGGCTTTCTTTGTTAACATTCCAACAGTCGCATAAAATAATGAAACAAATCCACAGATCTCCTTTCAGTCGTCACACAAGCCATTAGGTAACATATGTAACACATACACACACACACACACACACACACACACACACACACACACACACACACACACACACACACACACACACAGAGTTAACAGTTATACAAAATTAATTCACATGCATATAAAGGGTAGAGCAATACAATGAATGCCAGATACAAATACATGCAGATTAAGGCTATGAGTACCCCCAGTACTGCAAACAGAGAGTCCATATGTTACAGTAGTGTGAAATAAAAGTATAAAGAACAGACAGAGGGCCATGACAGATGACATATTAAAGATACATACTACGACAGGAAAAAGGAAAGGGCATGGAAAGCTGGAGAGAAATACATGTTTTCACTCATTTCAACTTCAATTCACTAGTCATAAGGCATTTAGTACATCAGCACCACACAAAGGAATATTTTAAAAATGTTACTTCATGGCCAGCTCTGATGGTGTACAGGGATGCACCTTATGGCCCAGGTGAACAGAATTCGATCAGTGGCTCAGATGCCTCACAGACCTGAAAGTGGAAAATAAGCAGGACCATAAATGGGGGTAGAGAGAAGACAGCAATGTACTGCCACTGTCTCTTGGAGGAGCAGCAGCAGTGCAAATGTGCAGCCTGTGTGTGAGTCTATGTTCACCACGCCACCTCTTGGTAACAGACTTCAGCACAGGTAGGAAAGTCATTTGTCGGCCTCTGTAGTTATGCAGATTGCCCAGCCTTCAGGTGGGGCTATGGTCATTAGAACTGCCCTCACTGCCAGGATGCCATAAATATCAGAAGGCATCCTCATGGCTGCCATGTACAACTGCCCTCAAGACAAGAAGTTGCCCCAATGCTGGGTGAAATTCCTGGTGCTTCGAAAAAAATGTGTCCTATCCAATTATGGGGATGTTGGATCATCAACTGGAAGAGAGGCAAACATAATACAGAAAAAAATGATATCTTATGAGTATAATGTGAAATAAAATATAGCACTCCTCTGATAAGCTGTGATCATTAAGATACAAGAAACCAGGTTAGTATTCAGGTAGAGAGTCTACCAGCCCCCAGCACATCACCTGCTCTGAACTGCAACACCTAAACTGTACATAATACTTGTATCAAAAGACAGCAAACAATGTATACCGAAAAGGAAAGCATAACATGTTGGCATTACTTCTGCATTCTGCCCACACAAAACAAAGATAGACATGGAGCAGTACAACAACAGGATAAAATCAAATCTGTGGACTCACCACATGACTTAAAATTCAATAACATACTATAAATATGCACATGCAAAAAGTAAACTGGGACACTGCTGACATTAAATAAACAACCTGCAATGCAAGGTTTAACAGTAACTATAGTGAGATGCACATAAACATAAAATGAGGTACAAAGACTGCATAGCTTTAACAGGGCTAAAACAATACAATACAGTATACTTTAATGGAACCCATTTCTATGCCAGGTAATAGTTACCCTTCATAAAATCAGCATTGATTCTGTCATTGATGTCTGCAAAAAAGTGCTCTTCTTAAAACCTGGAATGTACCCAGAACTGCCTCCTTTTGTAGCTTACATGGGGTAACTTGTACAGGTAGCAAATTTACACACGTCTCTTATTACCCCAGTTGCTCCTACTTCTACTGGAATCATCAGTGTATCTTTGCTCGACATTGCTCAAGGTTCTGTTTGCATGTTGCAATACTTTACAGCTTTATGCTTCCTGATATAGAGGACACTATAGTTGTTATATGTAGCTATTTCAGTAGTTAATGTTGCTTTTGTCCTTTTAACTACAATATATTGCTTTCCTCTAATTTCTTAACTGCTGGAGTAGTACGTCCTCGCATGATCATTACTTCTTTATTTTCAATTATTCTTAGTACGTCACAATTTCAGTGCTTCTCAGCTACCTGCAGACTGCAATGTTTGTATAATTTCCAGTGTAACAACCTTATTACTTTATTGTTGTTGTTGTCTTTCGGCTTTTCCTGGTTAGGGGTTGCCACAGCGGAACTCCGGTCTGCTAATGATTGGCAGTAGATTTTCATGGTGCTGAGTTGCCAGCTCGACGCCCAACCTTCAATGAAGGCACTCCCATTCACGCATGTCTTTCGGAACGCCACTCGACCCGCGGGGAGGACATGCAGACAGAAGGCACTCCCCGCACACTAGCTGAGAATCGAATGGGAGAACCTTTCAAATATACAGACACCTAGGTATAAGTGTATCACATCCCTATGTTACACACCTGTGAAAATGCATGCATGATTTTTAATATCAATTGGAACTGACTGGATGGAAGAAGAAAGCAACTAGTTGCAATTTCTCACCCAGAAAAAGAAAACCACTTTCCTAAGCATTGTTTGAAATACCACAATGCTGTTTTTATGCACAGAAGCAGTGAAGCAATGTGGTAAATATACCACAATAGAAAACTGGACAAAACAGAATGTATTTCACTACACTCACCTTCATAATCTTTGACTAGGTAGCTTAACTTCTTCTGCTAACAAATACAAGCTACAGTCCAATGTACATTTTGAGGTGAAACAAGTCTCCCTTCTCAATCAATCCCACATAAGAAATTAATCTCTTATAAAAAAAAAAAAAAAAAAAATCAAAAATGAATACACTTTGGCATAAGTCATTTATTTAGTACTAACACAATAGCAAGCAAGCAAGCAAATACATACATACATACATTCATCCATACATTGTATAAGTGACAGAGTGGCCTTGGACAGGTTTATATCTCCTAACAGAAAGCCAGCCTGCTGCGCAAAGGAGTACCATTGCACTTTAGAACAGAATGAATTAGAAAGGGCTTATATGCAACTAGCCTTTTTAGTGGGCAGTAGGGTGATTTAAATGCAGGAATGGATATAGTTATAGAAAGGGTGATATTTACAAACAGTGCAGCTGCCTGCTTGAAGACTCCTGGGGACCAGTCTGAAAGCTTGCTTCATTCTACCTTCATGCTTGCTGATGTGTCAAATTTTCAGTGACCTACTTATATAAAACCCTACGTTTTGAATGAAAAAGCCAGTTGAATAACTGAATATCAAATAAACACGAATTCAAAAATGAAGTTCTTAAAAAAACACATTTGTTTCTTGAAGTCCCCAAGACAGAATGCAACAAGTATGACTTGAACATTACCTTGAACAACAGATAAAAACTTTTTCCTCTGTCACTGTGAATAAGCATCGTCTCCCTTGCATATTATCTAACTTTTGCCTAATGGCCTGATCTATCCAGGCCACCAACTGTCCCTTAAAAACCATTGCAGGAGCTAATGGCGCAAGCAAGGTGACACAGTAGTGATCAAAAAGGTATCCTGCTCCCAACCATTGAGCACCCTACTCAAAAGGGATCATATATGTAGTTGCAGCTTGCTCAAGAAGAAGCAGGTATTGATGTGAGCAAGATAGGCTACATGAGCAGTGATGCCTCACATCTATTCCCTGTATTCAACAGTTTATTTTCTTTGTGCCAATCACTGACCATAACCATCCCACACAAGTCAAAGAAACAAGAACCATTACATAATGCTCGAACATTCCCTTTTGACCAACCTTCTGGTGAAGAGAGTCAATTGCTTAACTAATGTCATACACACTGTAGATTACAAGAGGCTGCTTCGTTGGCACAATAAATAGGTTAGGATTTTCATAGGTGTGTACTTGACTAATGACCACTAGGGCCCTTACAAACCTAGCCATGCAACCCAAACATGACCCACAAATTTGATTTTCATATGCGGTGATTTACTGACTGCTTCTGTCCATCAGAGACATAGATACCAGACTAGGGATGAATTTCCAATTATCCATCAATTGGTCCAAGTTGTGCTTAAATAGGGATAGGAGGAACTTTGCTTCACATAGATGGGGAACCTATTCCACGCAATGGGAATTTTCTGGGAAACATTATTTGTCTCCCAAATTTGTCCTATTTATATCGCAAGCAAAATTTAGATCTTTTAATCTAGTAGCTCTAATGTTGTTTGTTTTGCAGCTGTGCAATAGATTCATCTAAACAGGGTCCATGGATGCCTTGTATGTCAGGCAAAGATCACCCCTCAGAATTCTGTATGATACTGAGTAAAGACAGAGAGCTTTGAGGTGATCAGTACAAGACATTTTATTTACTCCCTGCATTCTTTTTTTTAAGAAATGTTTGTGCATGTTCTATTTGCTGTATGTGTCTGGTTAGGTACACACTGAAGCGGGCAATATACCCAATGATGGGTCTGATGAGGACAGAGTATAGTGGTAAGATGACCTCTCTGGACCTAGCCACCAAACCCTTGCTTACAAGTTGAGCAACATAGATGGACTTTCTTACTACCTTGGACACATGTTGGCCAACGGCTAGGTAACTATCTACATGAGTTTCCAAATCCCTGACTACTGAATCAACTTTTAGGGGTGCTTTATTGATGATGTAGTTACCCAGGGTTGTCAACTTCCCAAAAGGTACTATAATGCATTTTTTGGTAGTGAGTTTTAAGCCATAGTTTTGGCACCAAGCATTTCTCTGTGTTAGACCTTCCTATAGGGTGTTCACGTCTTGGGGGGATTCAATGACTGCTCCCAGTATGCAATCATCTGTGAACTTGGTTAGCCAGAGGCCTTTGGCATGAGTTTGACATCTGAGAAGTAGATGCCAAAGAGGACTGGGCCTAGCTCGGAGACCTGGGGGACTCCACTGGTGAAAGGCCTCTTTGTGGAGGTGGCCTCACTGATTCTAACCTCCTGGATCCTATCTGTGATCCAGCTAGCTATCCAGCACGTTTTAAAAGTTTTTATACTTAGGTCCATAAGTTTGTTGACAATGCCCGAGTGTGGTATTGTATCAAATGCTTTTACCAGATCTAAGTAGCCAGTAGGCACCCCCCCCCATCCATTGTCTTAGTGACCTTTTCAAAAAAAAGTCCGCCAAATTCAGTAAGCATGCCTTTCCTTTGATACAGTCAATGGGATGGATCCAGTGTCTGGAGGTTTCTATGTCCTTGTTGATAAATTCAGTGATAATTGTTTTCATAGCTTTGCAAATAAGACCCGTCTGACCAATGGGTCTGTAGTTTCCAGGATCTGTTGACAATCTTCCATTATGAAGGGGAATAACTATTACTGCCCTCCATTTTGTTGGCACAAAGCCTGTTTTAAGAATATAGTTAAATAACGACTCCAGGAGTCCTGGTAAGTCATATTTTTTACTGTTCATGAGACATTCTGGAAGGTTATTGAGGTCCATTAAGGCTGTGTTCTTGGCTTTAGTGAACACAGCCAGTACATGCTCCCTAGTTATCGTTGGAAAGTTATGACTGAGTGTATTTCTTGGGATGGTACATTCTCATTTGTTACAGCTGGAGGGTTATGTTTGAGGGTATTACTTGGGGGATGAAGATGGAACTGAATTTGCCCATTAACAGGTTTATTATATCGCCAGGCTTGGTGAATGTGGCACCATTAATCATCTGTTTAGCACATTGCTCTGTGCTGCCCTTTAGGTTTATAACATACATGAAGGCATTACGGCTATCCTTTACCTGGGAGGATATCTTAACCTCAGAGTTGACTTTGCTTAACCTAATTAGCCCTCTTAGGTGCCTACTAGTTTTATGAGAGAGTTTTTCTTTATGAGAGAGATTTTGTCTATATGGGAGTTACCCTTCCTGATTTCTGCCATATTTTTTCCCTTTTGTTGTACATCCTGTTTAATTTGGGATGTTACCAGGTCAGTTTGTTCCTGGTACTAGTCTTGAGCTTATTTTTATTAGGTGCAGCAGCCTCGATGCAGCCACTGACATGGCTGTACATAGTTTCTGAGAGCAACTCAGCATAGGCTACAGGCTGCTGTGTTCTCTGGGTTTGAAGGGGCACTGAATTTTTACAAACCATCACTTAATAAAAGGTAATTTGCCTTGGAATAGTTCCTGTTACAGGCTTTAATGACATTATGGAGTCGAGTTTGATTTAAAAGGAGACAACTTTATAGTTGGACCTTACCAGGAAGGATGAAACAATGGAAGGGTACAGCACTCTCCCATACTTGTGAGCACAAGGTCCAGTATGTTGGAGCCTCTAGTGGAAATACTCACTATTTGGTCATGGGTATTTGTATTTACAAAGTCCAAGAATCTCTGCGCCTGTAGATTTTAGGCAGTCTAGGACTCCCAGTCTATACAGGGGTAATTAAAGTCTCATATAGAGCATTAGATCGGATGGCAAGTGTCTCATGTAGGGCCAAATATGCATTATGAACTTCCTGAGACATGGAGGGTGGCCTATAGCTGGCTAGGACATGGAAGGGGATTTTGTCTATGGTGATCTGCAAATGGAGGAACTCCACCATGTCATCCTGTTTGTCTACCTTGGAGGTATGCTTGTTACTGATGTAGATCAAGAAACCTCCTCCTTTAGTCCTTGTATGTGCAAGCTAATGGTCTAAAAAGTGTGGAAGGCACTGAAACGTTGCACTGCCTCTTTAATCCATACCTCTGTAACTGCACAGGTGTCTATGTTCTTGAGTGTGAGAAGGGCTTGGAGGGATTGTAAATCTGATCAAATGAATATAAATTAAGGTTCTCTAGCTACCACATCTCAAAGATTACTAAAAAATCCTTAAGACAAAGTATGCTACGCATATGCAGTCAATAAAATTCTGTGGCACAACTATAGCAGTTCAGCATGTTCCATACAGCATACATTTATCAATAAAAATATATATAAAAAAAAACAAATACAAAATTTAAGTTTTTAAAACTTGCTTCTTGCAAGAAAGTATTTGATTTATTAATATTGTATTTATTGACATTTGTTTTCAAGAAAATCCAACTGAGCAGTGCTCTTTTTCAGCGGAGGATCGGTCAGAAAAACTCCATTATATAGACATTGTGACATCATTTGCACTGTGTCATCATTTACAGTCAATTTCAAAAGTCAAAAGCAACAGTTCCATTAGCTAGACATCCTTGACATCAGTTACATAATTTACAAACAGTTTTGATAAAAAATAACAGTTACATAGGCTGTATATGAATATATTTTTAATACTGGGAGGTATAGGCAGTACAGTATCAGTACGCATAGACTGTCAGTTTTTACATAAGAATATGTTACTGTAAAGATTTGTTCAAAATGTAGGACATAGGAAGACAACATAAAGAATAAGAGCAACCCAAAGAAAGGAAGGAAATATTTATTAATAATAAATTAAATAAATACTACAAGGGCACAGACATTTGTCAAAATTTAACATAAAATAGGAAAATATTTCTCAGATGACCAACGGTTGGCACTGTCAACACTTTATCAAATAGGAGGGGATCCAAACTTAATTTTCCATCTCCATGTTACAATGCATAAAAGCTTGCTACTTCAGGTAGACTCCACTTATTACAGATAATACTGAAACTGCAATGTATAATATTCATTTGGGAATCACCATACCTGTTTTCCTTGCATTCTCTGGAAATGCGCTATAACATCACTGATGGTATATACTCGTACATGACCCATGTGAAGATTACCAGACGGATATGGGAACATTGACAAGGCATAAAATTTAGGTCTTGAGTCCTAGGGCAGAAATTAAGTAGATCAACATATTGTTACTAAAAATAATGATAATAAAACCTCAAAGCTACAAATCTCTGATAAATAATTTTAGTGACACGTATCACAAATTTCATGCTACAGAAGCTTTAGCATTTCTTTATCTACTATATATATTTCAAACACACACACACACACACAAACACACAGATACGCTGGACAACCATTATACATTTCTAGCCATTTTTACCTAACATCTGACTGGGAACATTCCAAGTAAAATGAAGGAAGCATGCATATACATGTTGTTATCTTAAACAACAGTCCCTAATTAAAGGAACAGTCACTTCGCCCTCCTATTCCATTTCCCTATGAAGGCTCCATGCAACTACAATAACTATAGCACCACATTTATTCAGCCACAGCTTCTATGTAAATAGAACTTAATATGTCTAAATGTCTTTTCAACATGTAGATAGATTTTTTTTTTTAACATTCAACAAATTATCTGGTCAAAACAGTTTATAAGGGCACATAAAAAATGAAATATAAAAACATTGTACTGTGCAACAGGATACAACTGATGACTATAAAATGCAGATGTCATAGAGAAAAAGTTGTGTTCTACAGTTATTTTAAATGTCTCGCTGTTCACAGTGATGGTAAAACTGTTTACTGCTCCCCTCAGAAGTCTAACAATGCACAATTAAATAAAGCAATTTCTGTTTATGAATTTAATCTGTTAATCATCTTCAGTATAGACTTTATCCTGTTCAGGGCTATGCGGAGTCAGCACTATCTTGACAATTAAAAGGTATGGCAGAAGAACCAATCATTGAAGGGATGCCAGTCCATCACGAGGCATACATGATGTACATGGGGAAAATTCTGTGCACTGCCATTTCATCTACCTACATCTTTAAAATTTTGGAGGAACCAATGCCCCTGGCAAGGCCTGCTTGGATACTGGGAGGACAAAAATTCTACAAAACACCTGCGTGGGAACCAAACCAGAGAAATACTGTACCTCTGTGCTACTCACTTATTAATAGCCGAATAAAGCAAGGATGTTACAGGCACATTTTAGTTAGGAAGGCTTTACATGACGACAAAACTCTTGCCCTTGTCTACAACCTATTGAGCCTGACA
The DNA here is from genome assembly GCF_019279795.1 of Protopterus annectens. Classification (NCBI taxonomy): domain Eukaryota; kingdom Metazoa; phylum Chordata; order Ceratodontiformes; family Protopteridae; genus Protopterus; species Protopterus annectens. The sequence continues at coordinate 113,420,184 of NC_056734.1, forward strand.
GGAAATGTGAAGTTAGCTCTACCTAAACTCATGATCAGGCAGCATTAAAGCTATATACCTTAATTCATCTGAAGCAGTATTCAATTAACTATTAGATGTTTGTAACAGAACAAAATGGAGTACTACAAATATCATATTGTAATTCCAAGACTCATAATTGCCTATCACGGAATTATAAAAAACTTTGGAAATGTAACAGAGCAATGAATGTTGAAAATCACTATTCATCTTTAAAGTCCCCCTGCACCACATGTCCACTGCTACTTGTATATAACAACTCCAAGATCACCATCCCTCGGAGAAAAGTGAATACGTTGAGACACAACGATCTCACATTTACACATACAATTTTTCAGGCATAAGCAATAATGCTGTTCTAATCTGTAAGCATATTAAAACAACCAACCCTATAACAAGTGTCCAAGTTGTTCTTCAAATAACTAAACTTCAGATTTCTTTAATATAATCTGGTAGTCTATTCCAGGCATTAGCTACTCTCTCTCAGAGAACCAATAAGTACATCTGTCATTCCTATATAACCTTCTGCACAAGTTGTCTGATGACTTTTTACTACTCTTTGATAGCCCCAAACATTCAAAGACATAATAATCTCTAAATGCACTATATACTTGAATAAAATCTCTTGTTAAATATTTAAATGAGACACTGCACAAGTTGAGATATTTTAATCTTTCATATTAACAAAATGTTGCATATATGGATGCCCTTGGTATATTTCCATTATACTCTTTACAATTTACTCGTGCTATTTTCCTCACAAAGTTTCAGGATTACTGCTATTACATACTCGATATTGGGTCTAATCTTACTTAAAAAAATGATTTCAGCATTTCTGATTTTCTACAATTTATAAATCTTACACAGCCTACAGATTTATACCCATCATTAACCAACTAGTTAATATGAAAAGAAAACTCAAATTTGGGTTTGAAACAAAAACTGATGGCAGCCACGAATCACCAAACTTGCTATGAGCACTCAAAAAAGTGAAATCAAAGTGTGCAAAAACACTTTATTTAGCACTTTCGTCAGAATATAACAAAAACTTTTTCAGAATACTAGAATCAATAACCACCTGAATCTTAAATACTCTCATTCAGTCATGTGATAAAATAGTCCAATAAAAACCCAACTGATACATTTTAAAAACACAAGGTGAATTCTCTTAAAGATATAAAACAAGAAATATGTGTCTTAAAACTACTGCATATTAAATAACAGAAAGAAAGCTGAAACCACATTCATTGTGCCTTCCTTTACTAAAATGGTGATAGTAACTACACTCTAAATGAGCGCAGTTTTAAAAAACTGGCTAAAGAGATACCGTCATTTAACCCAGGTACACATAAGGCATTCAACCTAATCTGACAACATAACTCTTTGAAATTTAACAAGTCTTCCCAAGGTCCTCCTCTAGGGTCCTGTGGGACTTTTTCAATAACCACGAATTTAAAGCAACGTGAAGGATTATTCTCAATATGCCTATTTAATGCACTGTTTTTGTTTTTATTTTTGATGTCTCTAGCATGCTCGTACATCTGTTCTTTTAAGTTTTCTCTTGGTCTTGCCAATATAAAAACCAGAACAAGACTCACATAAAGCTGCATAAACAACACCCACAGTGTCACAAGTGACTTTTACTCCCATTTTGATGTAATTATTATTTATTTTGATCTTATTTACTAGTTTAATAAGTGAACACTGAGAACAAAATCCACATTTTTTTCATTCCTATAGCCTTTTCTTTCTTGGTACTTTGTCCTTTCTTTTCTAACAGTTGTTTAAACATATACCCTTTTCTAAAAACAATACTAGGTTTAGATCCTAATTTTTCCATAATTGCATCAAAACCCTAGAAAATATGCCAGTTCTTATTTAAGACGCAAGATAAAAATTGATGGTCTACACTAAACCTAGTAACAAAAGAACAAATATAGTCATTGTTACCTGTTGATATTGTTTGTTCATGGTTACTATTTACCGAAATAATAGTGTTACCATAATTCAAAATTAGTACAATCAAACCTTGTTCCCTTTTAATACTTATTTCATTAAAGAAATTATCCAAAAGTTCTAAGGGATAATCTCAAGATGAAAACATATCCAAAAGTACATGACATTGATCCAAAAATCTTTGTCTTTCGTAACCATACGGGCTAATCTGATAAACTGCCCTTTCACCAAATTATTTTTTACATGCAAAGGATGACTGCTGTTGTAATGCAATAAGCTGTTACTATAAGTTGGCTTTCTAAATAAAATACTTACAACACTGTTGTTCTCCTTTCTGATAGTGACATCTAAATAATTAATACTGTCCCTACAATATGTGTAAGTAAATTTCAAAAACTCTGTAGTGTTGTTAATGTAGTCTATAAAGTCATGAATTACTATTTCATCACCTGTCCATAAAAAAAATACAAATCATCTATGTAACGCAAATAAAGAATCCATTTATCAGCAAATAAAGAATTAAATAAATATTTGCGCTCCCACATTAACATGACAATGTTTGCAAAAATGGGGGCGCACATTGCCCCCATTGCCACATCCATTTATTGATGAAAATACTGACCTTCAAAAAAATGAAATTATTTTTTAACATGATATCCATCAAAGAAACAAGAATAAGTACCTGGTTGTTAGTGAACAAAGCACTATCATGCAAGAATTCTTCAAACCACTCAATACCAATATTCTGTGGAATGGAACCATATAAATTAACTACATCAACAGTCAAAAAATAAACATTTTTATCATAATGTGAAACATTTAATTTTTTCAAAAAATGCCAAGAATCAATGCATATATGCCCTTCTTTTTTCAACACATCTTTAAGTGTGTAATCCAAGTATTTTCCTATGAATTCTGTCTTCGAACCATTAGCACTGACAATGGGCCTCATAGGAGGGTCCAATTTATCTTTGTTTATCTTCGGAATACCAAAGATACACGGTGTCCTAGGAAATTTGACTACTAGAAAATCAAGCAGCCTACCATCTATTAATTCTTGGTCATACAAATCTTGTAAAGCCATGTCAATTCTTTGGTATGACACATTCATGAACCTTTTAGAAACTTCTTCATATGTACTATCTTCTAGTAAAAAAGTATTAATTCTATTGGTATAATCATCTTTAGACATTAGTACCACGCCCCCTCCCTTGTCAGGCTTCAATATACGAATTGAGGTGTTTTTAATCAATTTGTTTAACAATTGACTTTCTGATTCAGATAAACTGTGTGTTAAACTTTCTTTACCATCTAACATTGCTCGAACATCAAAATCACACAATTTCTCAAATACTGTCAAACAATGTATCAAGGGAGGGTTAAAAAGACTTTTTTTGTATAAAAAATAGTTACCATCTTTAGTCACATTGTTGCTAAACATTAAACGAAAATTAAAATTTCTAACAAACATCTTTAAGTCTAAAATAATGTCTACTAAATCAGAGCATCTTGAAGGCACAAAAATGTAGGCCCTTGCATAAAAAATTAGCAATTTTTTCATCAAAAAGATAAGCAGTAAAATTAAAAACAGTAAAGTCACCTTTGGAGTTGGCAATTTCCGTAACATGCTCACACTGAAAATTATGTGTATTATTAAGTTCTTCTGACAAAGAAAGGACAAAATACCAAAAAAGAAAAGGCTATAGGAATGAAAAAAATGTGGATTTTGTTCTCAATGTTCACTTATTAAACTGGTAAATAAGTTCAAAATAAATAATAATTACATCAAAATGGGAGGAAAATTCACTTGCGACACTGTGGGTGTTGTTTATGCAGCTTTATGTGAGTCTTATTCTGGTTTTTATATTGGCAAGACTAAGAGAAAACTTAAAGAACGGATGTACAACCATGCTAGAGACATCAAAAATAAAAACAAAAACAGTGCATTAAATAGGCATATTAAGAATAATCCTTCACATTGTTTTAAATTCGTGGTTATTGAAAAAGTCCCACAGGACCCTAGAGGAGGACCTTGGAAAGACTTGTTAAATTTCAAAGAGTTATGTTGGCAGATTAGGTTGAATACCTTATGTGTACCTGGGTTAAATGACGGTATCTCTTTAGCCAGTTTTTTAAAACTGCACTCATTTAGAGTGTAGTTACTATCACCATTTTAGTAAAGGAAGGCACAATGAATGTTGGTTTCAGCTTTCTTTCTGTTATTTAATATGTAGTAGTTTTAAGACACATCATTTCTTGTTTTATGTCCAAGAGAATTCACCTTGTGTTTTTAAAATGTATCAGTTGGGATTTTATTGGACTATTTCATCACATGACTGTTTGAATGAGAGTATTTAAGATTTATGTGGTTATTGATTCTAGTATTCTGAGGAAGTCTTTGTTATATTCTGACAAAAGCGCTAAAGTTGTGTTTTTGCACACTTAGATTTCACTTTTTTGAGCTCTCAAAGAAAGTTTGGTGATTCGTGGCTGCCATCAGTTTTTGTTTCAAGTCTTCGTTTGGGTTACTGGTTTGTCGAGTTGTGAGTGTACGCTGATTTTAGACATGGACACCTCCTTGCGCACTATCACTCTGGGGAATGACCCAGTGGAGAATATGGGATTGTTAACTCAACTGATACAAGAAATGTCTAAAGAGAATCCTAGTGGAAGCAGAACTGAAAGTGTTCGGTTAAGTCCTAATTTGTCTGACTCGCGTCTGAACACTACTAATTTACAAGGTAACAACAATGGCTCACTGGTGAGGCAGAATTTAACAGATTGGCTAAAAAAATATTTTTAGTTGATGGGTGGAAGAAATAATAATCATGGTACTCCTACATTTCAGCAATCTTTGAATATGTTTAAAACAAAATTACTTAAAGAAAGAAAGTTATAGTTAGAAAATGCCTATTTTCTAGAATGTATTAAAAACTAAGTGGTGCCGAAAGGTCTTCGGCATTGGAAGTTCCCCACAGGACTTGTATACAACTCACCACTTTATCTAGAACTTACTGCGCTGTTTGATAGACAAGGTATGGAATTGCTCGATATTTTAATGAAGCACAATCATAACAGCATAGAAAGTTTGCAGAAAGAGTTGTCTGACAGACAAAACAATATGTAATGATTTACTTTTTGAGCACAATGTGTCTAAGTATAACAATGTGTTTGATAACACTGATAAAATTACTAGGGATATACAAAATCATAAGGAGAAAAAGCTGCTAAGGGACATTAATGCATATGCGTCTAGTTTGGCTTATCCCAAGCCAGCACAGACTTCAGTCAATCCAGGTTTTGACTGCAATAATATGAATGAGTAGGAAGTCACTTCTGATGTTTCACGTGATCAACAAGCCCCTTTGGGGCAGGGCATTCCAAGGAGATCCTCAAGAATATGGAACCAAGCGCAGCAAGCAAATTACAAGCCATCGAGCTATCGACAAGGGCGGGGGTATCAGAATCAGCTGCCCTTTTACAACAGACAACAGTAGTACTGGAAATAACTTCTACAAAATCAACTAGTACATTTGATTTTCACGACGATTTCCGAAGTCTGCAATTTGAAACTTCTGATGCACCAGTTGTGTTGTCAGAAGAACTTAATGATGTACATTATTTTCAGTGTGAGCATGTTACGGAAATTACCAACTCCAAAGATGACTTTACTGTTTTTAATTTTACTACTCATCTGTTTGATGAAAAAATTGCGAATTTGTTATGTAAGGGCCTAAATTTTGTGCCTTCAAGATGCTCCGATTTAGTAGACGTTATTTTAGACTTAAAGATGTTTGTTAGAAATTTAACAGTGCATAATATAGGCATATTGAGAATAATCCTTCACATTGTTTTAAATTCATGGTTATTGAAAAAGACCCACAGGACCCTACAGGAGGACCTTGGGAAGACTTGTTAAATTTCAAAGAGTTATGTTGGCAGATTAGGTTGAATACCTTATGTGTACCTGGGTTAAATGACGGTATCTCTTTAGACAGTTTTTTTAAAACTGTGCTCATATAGAGTGTAGTTACTATCACCATTTTAGTAAAGGAAGGCACAATGAATGTTGGTTTCAGCTTTCTTTCTGTTATTTAATATGCAGTGGTTTTAAGACACATCATTTCTTGTTTTATGTCTTTAAGAGAATTCACCTTGTGTTTTTAAAATGTATCATTTGGGTTTTTATTGGACTATTTTATCACGACTGTTTGAATGAGAGTATTTAATTTTATGTGGTTATTGATTCTAGTATTCTGAAGAAGTCTTTGTTATATTCTGATGAAAGCGCTAAATAAAGTTGTGCTTTTGCACACTTTGATTTCACTTTTTTGAGTGCTTATAGCAAGTTTGGTGATTCGTGGCTGCCATCAGTTTTTGTTTCAAGTCTTCATTTGGGTTACTGGTTTGTCAAATTTGGGTTTACCAAAAAGCCAGGTCCTTAAACAAATCAACAGCTTCAATCATTGTGTGCTATATTAAATATTAACCCTTCCATCTATGTTGCCAAATATCATATGCTTAGTTGTTACCGTTTTTATCAGCATATTTTTCTCCTCTGCCCAGGTGATCAGTTTGATTTAGTTCTTTTGCAGACATGATTCATCTGTAACAGATGCAATCAGTTTTCCTAGTTTCAAGTCATCTGCATACAGATTATAGAACACCTCATATAAAAAAGATAGATCAGAAAGATACAATCTAAACAAGTATGGACAGAGGATAGAGAGCTCTACAGAACACCCTGCGTATAACTTAAAATTTCACCTGTCCAACTGCTGTACAACACATGCCGTGTCCTATAAGCAAACTAAGCATCTATCCATCTTATCAAGGTTACATTAATACTTAGTTGTTCTAATTTATTGATCAGTATTTTGAATATGACCCCAAAGACTGAAGATATGTCAATAGCAATTACATCACAGCATACTTTTTCACTTAATGTTATATTATTATACAACATGATGTTTTTGGTTATTGCAGATCTATTTTCAACATATGCTTGCTGATATATGATGTCAAGTCCCAACCTATCCAATTACGACAGCAATTTACCCAAAATAAGCTTCCTCACTATTTTTTCACAATATGGTAGACTTACGAGTCTATATGACTGTGGGTTTGTCATATTTTTCCGTCCCTTAAAAATGGGTTTAACAACTACATGTCTCCAATATTGAGGAATCACTTCATACATAAATGACCTACTAAATAACAGATGAAATGGTACCATAAGTCCACTTTGAAGTGCTCTCAGGTCATTATTATTAATTCCATCTTGGGTCTAGTTTGCCTCTAGTCTTTCTAACACCTACCATCTGATGAAAAGCCTGTGACTTACCTCTCAGCAGTCAGCCTGGGATAAATTATACTGTTTTGAGCCTAGGGAGAGAATAAGCAGAGGGATGCAGATTCCTAGCTGTCTCTGACTGGGTGTTCTTTGTGGGACTTCCCCAATTAGTCTGGTTGCCCTTACACCAGGAACATCAACAATTTAAAATTTAAACCACTTTACACCTCTGTGCCCTACTGCCGAAACCCACTGAATAAGAAACCCAGTATACACACCAATAAAAGACCACAACAGGCTTATTGATCCTACTATATATGGGACAAGACTACCAGCTGCCAAGAACTTTTAAGATGGCTGCAGACTGGCAACAGGTTGATTATAGCTCTCCCACTATAAACACTGAGAAATTGTTTAAAAATCCAGTTAAGGTTAACAATTTGGATAAAATTCACTTACTGGCTAGTAACTAGATTGCTTAGATGAGAGAAGAGAAGAAGAAGAAATTTGGAAGACGTTAAGAGAAAAGTTATGAGCAGAAAGAACCAACAGCTATTCAACAGAAAGCAGTTCAAGTTTCTGCTTTAGTTTAGGAGATGTCTTCCAATAATTTAGAGGAAAACAAAGAAATCAAATGCACTCAAATGTGTGTAAAGGGATACTGGAGAAATAAAAATGACAAAAAGTAGGAAGAAAAGAAGCTTTAAGTAGCTATTCAGATTAGTTGATAAAATATCAGTTATGTACTCACCATAACTTGGTATCTGTGTTATCCGTAGTCACGATTCAAAACATATGGGTCTAGGATCCGAGCCAGTGCACTTAGACAACAGCTTAGCTCAAGTTCCTCCCCTCCCATGATGCTCTGCTGCCCGCTAACCTCTCAGATCGAGTTTGCCCTGGAGAAAGAAGACAGACTAATAAAATCTGCCACCAGCAAAGATCCTCCAAATCCTGCCACTCCCTCAGGAAGGGGGAAGGAGGGTGGGATCATGCTGAATGGTGACTATGGATAACACAGATATCATGTTATGGTGAGCACAGAACTGATAATCTGATGTTATCCTAGTCACCATTCATCACGTATGGGTCAGAGTCCCCATCTACCCAACATTCTTGGGCGGCCTCATGGAAGGACATGCCGAAGGGCAGTGGAGCCAAAGGAAGCACTTCCTCTAGAAATTAGATCCAGTTTGTAATGAGAAATGAAGGTATGAGGGGGAGACCAAGTTGCTGCTGCATAGATGTTATCCCAGGATAGATGGCCTGAAAAGGCTGCTGAAGTAGCCACTGACCTGGCAGAATGAACCCTAACACTGTGAAATCCAATGGGATATGGTGATTTTTGAAACAGCCTGGCCTTTCCTGGAGAGAGAAATAGCCACGAACAATTGGTTTGAGAGGTGGAAAGACCTAGTTCTGTGCAGATAAAAACAAAGCTGTTGATGAACATCTAAAGTATGCAAAATGTATCACCCTTATTAGCATAATTAGGAAAGAACATCGGAAGGTGTATAGATTGACTGAAGTTAGTTTCAGTGGCAACTTAAGGCAAAAAGAAAGGCTTGGGCTTCAAGGTCACTCTATCTTTATGGAATACCAAGAAAGGAGGTTGGAGCCTGCAATTCTGAAACTCTTTTCTCTGAGGTTATCGCCACCAGAAGGGCAGTCTTCCAAGAAAGAAATTTAAGATCACAGGATGCAGCTGGTTCAAAAGCGGGCCTAGTCAGAGATTGCAGTATCACAGTAAGATCCCACCATGGAGCAGGATCCTTGACTGGAGGATGCAACAAAAACACACATTTCAAAAAGCCTTGCAGAGGCAAGATGAAAAGGTAGGCTTGTTATTGAGATGAAAATTGGAAACTGCTGCCAGTTGGACTTTGATCATAGAAAAACTAGCACCCTCTTGAAAAAGGGAATCCAGGAAAAGAAGGATGTCAGAAATAGGAGCCAAAAATAGATCCAAATTTCGAACTTTAGTCCAGATAAAGAACCTCTTCCATTTGCTTCTGTAGACTTTCTTAGTAGACAATTTTTGAGAAGCAAGTATAATGTCCTTCAAAGGGGATGAAAGCCTGGACTTAGAAAGAATCACTGGAGTTGGACAAACCAACCTGTTAGACAGAGGGTCTGCAGATTTGGAAGCAGACAGAGCAACGGATAGGAGATCAGATTTGACGCCGGATCGAGCACCCATGGGGGTGGTGCTTCAGATGAGACCCTAGGAGAGGGAACCACACCTGCCAAGGCCAAAAGGGGGGGAATGAGGATTAACTGTATCCTGAGGTGTCTTGCTTTCTGAAGAACTCTGGGAATCAATGGTAATGATGGAAAGGCATAAAGAAGTCTCGAGGGCAATCGTGCATCAGAGCATCCCTGGGGGAATCTCCCTCTGGGGGGGATCAGAGAGAAGTAATTGCTGCATTTGTGGTTAAGAGGGAAAGCAAACAGATCGCAGCTCTGCTGGCCCCACTGTCGGAAAATCTGCTTCAGCATAACCGGGTTCAGGGACCACTCGTGAGGGGTCAGAATAGCCCTGCTCAGCTTGCCCACCAGCACATTGGATGCTCCAAGAATGTGCTTTGGAAGGAGAAAGTGCCCCAAGGACATCACCCACTCACAAACCCTCATGGCCTTGTGACAAAGCAGATAGGAACATGTGCCCCCTTCCTTGTTTATGTACCACACAACATCCATGTTTGTCTGTGTGAACTGAAACTGCAGTCCTGAAAGGCTTGCAACAATAGAAGAACTGCTCTCATCTCCAGAACGTTGATGTCCATTTTGATCTCTGACTCGGACCACGTCCCTTGTACAGTCTTCACCTGAAAATGCCCCCCCACCCCACCCTAGAAGGGAAGCATCCTTGGTGAACTTGGCCATGGGCATGGGGGGGTGACCTGCACACCAGGAGGTCTGGGGAGTGAATCCATCACGACAGATGTTGTCAGCAAATTGGAGTAAGCCTTATAGGTGCAGACGGGGGATGAGAAAGAGCTGACCACTGACTGGCAGGGTCCCCTGCAGAACAATCATGTAATACCTGGTCAATGGAACCAGATAAATGGCGGCTGCCATTGAACCTAAAGCCCTTAGAATTACAGGTGTTGGAGGACAGAAGAGGTTGAACCTGAGCCTGAATAAGAAGTACATATTGAAGGAGAAGAGCTGCAATCTCTGAAGTAGATTCTAATTGAGTGCAGATGAACTCCAGCTGTTGAGATGGGGACAAGGAGGACTTAACAATGTTCACTGTTATACCCAGCTGAAGAAAGAAACAAAGAAGAAACTGAGTGGTCTCCACCAGTTCATGCTCTGTGGGAGCTGTGAGGAGCTAATAGTCGAGGTAGGGAAACACCTGGAATCCCTGCAGCCTGAGATGAGCTGCCACCACTGCCATACACTTGGTGAACACCGGCGTGGCTGTGGTGATCCCAAAGAGCAGGGCTCTGCATAGAAAGTGACTGGCTCCTATGTGAAAGCGGAGAAATCTCCTGGACTACCTGTCTGTTTTGATATAATAATATGCGTCCTAGAGATTGACAGAACACATCCAGTCGTTGTTGTGCAGAAGGGTACCATAGACTGCACAATGACCATCTGAAACTTTGACTTACTGACAGACTTAACTGACTGAGGTCCAGAATTGGACACAGATCCTCTATTTTCTTGGGTACCAAAAAGAAATGGGAGTACGTTCCAGATTCTCTCTGTCCTGTGAGGATCTTTTGGATGGCTCTTTTTAAAAGGAGGTTGGTCAGCTCTATACAGGCTAACTCTCTCTGACTGGGTGGCACACTGGGGAGGGATCTTTCTGGCGGTGGTTCAGAAAAGGGAATACAGTAGCCCCTGGATATAATTTTTGCACCCACTGGTCGGTCGTTATTTTTGCCCAGGCTGAAGAGTACAAAGATAAGTGGCCCCTGACTATCTCCAGGGAGGTACAGTCTGGCAATGCCTCAGGGACGCTGAAAGGGCTTCTTGGAGAAGGGCTCCCTAGAGCCCTGGTTTTGCAGGCCTCCTCTGCCCTGAGGATGGCATCGACCACTGAAACTTCTTCCCATCCCCTGAAAGAGGAATCCTCTTGAGCCTCCTGAATGGAAGACTGCGACTTGTGGAGCCACATCTTCATGCTCCCACATTAGGTCTTGGAAAAGAACCTCTGGGGGGGAGGGTAGAGAATTTGATCCCTACAGCCAACAGCATCTTCCCTTCTTGCTCACTGCAGGTCAAAGTTTCCTTAGCACTAGGTCCAAAGAGGGTTGAACCATCACAGGGAGCACTGGTGAACGACGTTTTAAAGGACTCTACAAACCTCCATAAACAGAGCCAGGCATGACCCCTTATGGCAATGCCTGCACCCATTGACCGCAAGGTATCTTCTGCGGCATTGGATATCAACCTCACTGATGAGTTAGCAATGGACATGACAATAGCCAGCTTGGGAGAAATGGCCTTAAAGTCCACCGCAGGCATAGACTCCGTGAGGGAATTGGTACGCTTCTTTATCAAATCCCTCTGAAGATGGGTGAAATGCGTTAGGTAATTTAAGGCTAAAAGATGCCGATGCAAACACCTGCTTTCCGAATCTCTAAATTCTTGATTGGGAGGATGGACAGTACATAGGTTCATACTAGGCTATCTGCCCTAGGGCATTTATAAGCCTAGCCCAGAGTTTTGTGACTTTCGCCAATCCTTTAGTTTGAAGGATACTATGCCTATTATTTAGCTGTGCCTCTGTCAAGCAGTGACACTGAGGTGATCCCTGGGGTATACCTGCGACCTCCCATCCATTGGTCAAGATTTCTCTTGAACAAAGCCAGCGAGGTGCTCTGCCTCACATGTACCGGGATTTTGTTCCACAGCATAGGGAGTCTCTGGGTGATGAATCTGTCCCTCCAGCACGTCCTATTTATGACCGTGTCAGGGTTCAAGTCTCGTGCTCTTGTAGATCGGATGGATTTAGATTTTTTGAGGTGAAGCATGTTCATTAATTCCGGGTTGGACATGGCCTTGTATGTCAGGCACAGGTCACCTCTGAGCAGGTGGTAAGCGACTGAGTAGAGCTGGCGCTCCTTCAGTCGGGCAGCATAGGACATATTTTTGAGACCCTTTATCCTTTTGGTGAGGAACTTTTGGGGCCTTTCCAATTGCTGCAGGTGTCGGGTCAGATACATTCCAAATGGGGCGTTATACTCAATCATCGGTCTGATGAGTGATGAGTACAGGGGAATGATGACCTCCCTTGACCTAGATGTGAATCCCTTCGTGATCAGGTGGGCAATGTAGAAGGTCTTCCTAACTACTTTGGCAACGTGGGTGTCAAATGAAAGGTTACTGTCAACCTGGGTCCCCAGATCCCTGATAACCTCTTCTGTGCTTAGTGGATTGCCACCTATATGGTAGCTGGGGGTAACCTTGTTTTTCCCGAAGGGTATGACTATGCATTTTTTAGCGTTTAACTTTAGGCCATGGCTTTGGCACCAGTTATCCGTTTCTATGAGACCCTTCTGAAGGATATCTGTGTTTGATGTGTTTTCAACTATGGTGCCCAGTTTGCAGTCATCTGCAAACTTTGTCAGCCATAATCCTCCTGTGCTTGCCTGTACTTCTGAAAAGTAGATGCCGAACAAGAGTGGGCCCAGGACCGAGCCCTGTGGGACACCGCTTGTGACAGGCTTGGAATCAGACATGGCACCAGCAACTCTGACCCTGTGGGTTCTGTCACTTAGCCAGTTTGCAACCCATCTTGTGACGTATGGGTTTACATTTAAGCTGGTGAGTTTTTCTATGATGCATGAGTGGGGTATTGTGTCGAATGCCTTTGCCAGGTCAAGGTAGGCTGTGTGGACTGCCTTGCCCTCATCAATGACCTTGGTGACTGTTTCGAAAAAGTCAACCAAGTTTAAGAGGCATGATCTGCCCTTGACAAAGCCAAATTGGGTTTGATCCAATGTCTGCAGGTCTCCTATGTCTTTATTTATGAGTTCCATTATGATCCTCTCCATAGCTTTGCAGACCAGGCTTGTCAAGCTGATGGGACGGTAGTTTCCAGGATCGGTGGAGGTACCGCCTTTATGTAGTGGGACCACAGTTGCCGTACGCCACTCCTTGGGTATGTATCCTGAGGTGAGGCTAAGATTAAACAGCTGCCCTAATTGCGGGTTTAATTCCTCAATGAGTTCGTGGAGCACACAACCAAGGACACCATCTGGTCCCATGGATGCTGTGTTTTTCGCCTTGGAGAGAGCTGTTCTCACCTGAGCATTTGAGATGTTTGGGATGCTACAATCCTCTGGTATAGATATTTCTCCTTTTGGGGGGGGAGAAATTTGCACTGAACCTGTCAGCCAGTATGTTGGCAATGTCTGTAGGTTCAGTGATCTTTACATCATTTTGAACTAGTTCTGAGCATATCTGGGAGTTTCCTCCCAGGTTTCTAACATAACTAAAAAAGGCCTTGTGATTGTCTTTTGAGTCCTTGGCGATTTTTCTTTCAAAATTTGCCTTGGATGATTTTATGAGAGCTCTTAGTTTTTTACTTATAATGATCAAGGGTGTCTTCCCTTTTAGGGATTTTGCTCTATCTTGTAGTAGCTTTCTCCTTTTGTTGTAGAGCTTGTTTATGGCTGGGGTCCACCAGACTGGACGCTTGCCTTTGGTACAAAGAGTCTTTGTTTTGTTTGGGATTGCCTGATCCATGCAGTCCTGGAGGTGCTGGTAGAAGGCATTTATATGTGATTCAGCGGCTTTAGTGATGGTTTCCGCTGGTTCGGGGGCCTTGAAAGAGACCACACTAGTCCTAAGAAGTGTGAAGTCGGCTTTAGAGAAGTTCTTCACTGTGGTCTTTTTTATCTGGGGTGGGGGCGGGATGTGGACTTCCAGTGAGATTAGTTTATGATCTGACCTCACCAATGAGGGGTATACCTCCGGTGTTGAACATTGTGACCCCATGTTCGTGATGATGAGATCTAGTATGTTTTCGCCTCTTGTGGGTATGGTGACTAGTTGTTCCATGGCATTTGAGTTTATGAACTCTAGGAAACTTTGGGCTAGAGTGTTGGGGCTTGAGTAGTGATCCCAGTCTATATTCGGATAGTTGAAATCACCTAGTATGATGGTGTTTGGGGTTACATTTATCCCCTCTAGAGTTTTCAGAAAAGCTGTGTGAGGTTCCTGAGTTTGAGAGGGTGGCCTGTAACATGCTACAAATTGCAGAGCAGTCTTGCCTACGGTTAATTGCACCTGGATGGTCTCTGATGCATCGTGCATTGCCACCAACCTGGAGGTGAGGGTCTCTTAAGAATATGGACACCCCTCCTCCTTTCTTGGTGTTGTCCGGATTTTGGGGCCGGAACGCATGATATGAGGTAAAACCTGATAGTTAAACTCTGCTCTGCCACTTCTTTCTTGGTGGCAGCAGCTACCACAACAGCATCAACCAGAACTGCCTTGGACCAAAAACCTTGTCAGATGAGGGACTCAAGAACCTGTCCACTCTCTTGGGCACTGGCCCCATTGTATCAGGTTCCTACCAAGCCCTGCTGGCAATGACGTTTGTCAAGGGGTCAGCAGGGGGGACACCCAAGAGGTAGATGGCCTATACCAGAAGCCTCCAGAAACATGGTTCCCTCAGAGGACATGGGCTGGGCAGACCAGCCATCCTTGCCCTTAATCTCCAGATATCTGCAAAGGAGACATCATTTGGTGGTGACCTTGGGGACCCGTCCCCTTCATCAATATCCATGTCCTCCATAAGAGACTCCATCGGGGAGTCAAGATGTCTCCTTTTACTTGTCCTCTTCTGAGGAACTTCCTCTGTGGGAGGCTCAGGGGTAGATTCTGAAGAGGCAGAGACCCCGATAGGAGTAACTCCCCCCTGGAGGCTACGTCGAACAGGCTGACCAGGAGCAGGATGAGTGGGTCCGCTCAAAATCTGAGGCTGGGATGAAGCTTGGCAAGCAGGGGAGGCCCCTCTGATAGCAGAGCAGGATCATTCCACAACCCGGAAAGTGGAGGGACTGGACGAAGACCTCTCTCCCTCTACCACAGACAACACCATGACAGAGGAGGGAGCGGACCCCGCCGGCACCTCCAACCCTCTGAGAAAGGCCAGCCAGGAACTGTTGAGGGCTGAAGTACCAAGGGGCAAAGAACAGTCCCAGACCCAACCCCCCTCCACAGACTCCAAGGCGACAACCAGGACCGTTGGCCCCATCTTCCCCAGGGGAATGGGAGCAGAACTGGCCACAGACTCACATGGGGTAGGGAAAAGACGAGCCCCATACACCCCATTCCCTCCATGCTGCACGCCAGCTCCCTTAAGTCCAATCCTTGAGTGGTCAGATGAGGAGAAAACAAACGGGGAGTAAGAGAAGGTTCCATAGTCCTGTGGGCAAGGGAAGCCAACAGCCCCAATTCGATTTGAGCTTTCAAAAAGGACTGCATCATCCTGTCCATGTTGGACGGGAGAAGACTCCTGGAGGATCGAGAGGAAACAGAGACCTAGCTGGAGACCCATGTTGTAACCCCGAGGGTCTTCTCCAATAGTCTGGGTAATGGATCCTAAGTGGAGAGGAAAAATAGTTGATCCCCTCCTGAAGGGTCCAAGGGAAGATCCTCCACAACAATGGGATCCAACAAGGGTCTCAGATCCAACCGTATTTGATCTGAGGGAACAGAAGGATCCGAAGGAAGGGTTCTCGAGTCCCTCAGATTCAAAGGTTTCTGATCTGTGACAATTCTGCTCCAGCTCGGATCTGAAGGCCTCGATCCAGAGACCTAGCATCCGGGATTCAGCTCTAAAACTCTCGGATCCAAACACCTGGGACCATAGGACTTGGATCTGGGCATAGACTCTGTGGAGGTCCTCAGATCAGAGATGCTTGGATCCGATGCCGAGACAGTAGAGGCACTCTTCATGCAAGTCCAAAACTGGCATCTTCCAACTGCATGAGGAGCACCTCCTAAAACCTGAGGGTTTCTCTGATATAGCAAAACAGAGAAACAACCAGAACCCTTAGAGATAAGCAGAAGAGAGGCCGAAAAACTAAGCAAAAGTCCTGACTGCCAAAAGATCCATCCTACAGAAAATACAGTTACCCTGGATTCAGAAAGTCCCAAAAAGGCAAAAACAAACACTCAAAAGAAATTCTGAACTTGAACCACACTAACAAAGGGCCCAAAAAAGTAAAGATGGGAGGGGTGAAAAGAACTATCGAACATAACCAGAACACTGTCAGAAAGATTCAGAAGAGGAGATATCAAAAATATTTTTAACTTACTGCTTGAAGAGCTACAAGTTCCCAAGGCACTGATCAATCTGTGCCTGTCTGTTAGCACGGCAAATGAGATCTGAGGGGTTAGAGGGCAGCACAGCATCATGGGAGGGGAGGAGCTTGAGCTAAGCTGTTGTCTAAGTGTGTCGGCTTGGATCCGATGTCGGATCCTAGACTCATACGTTATGAATGGTGACTAGGATAACATCAGATCTGCAGAAATAAAGAGACTTTCCCAGCGAAACCCTTTCCATTATTTCAAAGGAAAATGCTTGGGTCACAAAAAAGTCCAGCATCTGACTATAAGATTCAGTAGTAAGCTGGACACAGACCAATGTGGAGAGATCAAGATGCACAGGAAGAAGACAAGCAACAAGGTGAGAGACTTGTGAAGCAACAATCCCATTACATATAGTTTAGTTACGTGAGCTGTGTTCTGTAAAAAGAAGTGGCTGAAAAAGATGGGATGTTTGGTGACTGTGTTAAAATTGGTGGAATAACTATAAAGCATTTCCCACATTTTATGCTGCTAATGTTTAGAAGGACACTGAGTGGACTGAAGACATAACTACGTAAAACAGCTTTTTTATATTATTTGTATAACACTTTCCTAATGTAAACTGCACATTATATTGCAAAGTAATTATGTACAGTATGCTGTCAGAGGTATTTAAACAGGAGATGAGGGGAGTTTCATCATTGCCTGCTGTATGCGCTAATGGCAACGAAATAAGAAAGAAAGTTCATTTTTTTTAATTATGCCTTTTTACTTGGTTCTTCAAATTTTTACAATCAAGAGTGCAATCCTTATACATGGTGCACTAATGTCTTTGAAGGATCTAATTTCCTTAAAGGAGAACTGCACCCACAGACTGAATAAACATGTTTATTTCACCATATCTTGATGCATGCTACATTTTAAAACCACTTTTGGACTCTATATACTTTTCTTTATACTTTTAAATATAATTCCAGTGTCTGTCCACATGGGATCTGGCATCTTGATTTTTTAGTCTACCTCTAGGTAGACCACAGTGCAGTCTTTGGCTTTAAATTATTACATCATAGCCCCTAGGCTCCTGTAAATGCACTGACTTTACCACGTGTTTTCACATATACCCTGCTTTCTTTTAGTCAGTCAAGTTTAATTACCATTTCTTGCTTTTCAATGACTATTTAAAAGACAAACAGGGACAATCACACAGAACAGTATTCTCACTACCTGTTACTTCTTTGATAGCTCATGACAGGAGACAAAGTTCAATCACAGCAGCAAACAGCTCAAATTACTTTTACCACTTTGACAAATACAAAATGGAGGTTTTAGGGTTGTGGAGATGAGTTTAAGGACTACAACTTAGCATAAAAAAGAATGAAAATTGGCCACTTTAGAAAGAAATAGGAATGGTAAAAGGAATGCATAAGGACGTCATGAGACAGGTTAGTTTTACCCTACTGATGATGTGTTATTGCAATAGCAATCCTGCTCAGTACAAGAGGAACTGCAGGTTCAGACATTTGATGTATCTGCTTGGCTAAGGAGCCAATGGTGGAAGCTACCATCTTTGGGATTATGACTGAATGCCTGTAAGTCAGAATTCCGCCTAAACGTAATGATACTGCAACGTCATGGACCTCTGGTTGCCAGGAATAGCCAGCCGCAAGGTCGAGGAGGAGCACTGCTCATCACTGTTCGGAGCACTGATGGAAGGGGGACACCTCTCTCCAGCAGTGCACTGCACGTTCGTGGGAAACTGGGTGCTAAATCATTCGTAGATGACCAGAGTCAGAAAACTTGCCCATTTCTCTATTCTCATTAAACAATCTAATCCACTGCAACACAATCTTTTCTTTTAATTCTTCCACAGCTCAATATGGAGCCCATCCCATCCTCTATCTTCTAAAGTGAGAAAGGTCTTAATGACATATTTCTGCTGTCAGAATTTGCAGTAACTAAATCCCTTCTACGGAATGATTTACTCTGCCTAGCCAAACCACTGGTTCAATTTTCTTCCTATATACATCTGTACAATAATTCTTTAATATATTCTCAATTTCCCTTGGTTCCATAACAGTTTACCCAGTTTTCATGTCTCATCTTATAAATATTTCTATCTCTACATATTGCTGCCTAAGTCTACCCCCCCCCATACTTTTTTCATACTTTTGAGAGTTAATGTCATAAAATGCTTTCAATGCCACTTGCCTGTCTCCCTAATTTTTTCCAAAATCCTCTCTCCAAATCTTGATCTGTCCTTTGAGCTCAGCCTTCCCTTGTTTATCTAGATCACTCTCACATTTTTGCAACACTCTGATTCTACCCAATGTATTGCTATGCTTTTCTTTCCATGTCCACCAATGTTAC
The DNA here is from genome assembly GCF_019279795.1 of Protopterus annectens. Lineage (NCBI taxonomy): Eukaryota > Metazoa > Chordata > Ceratodontiformes > Protopteridae > Protopterus > Protopterus annectens. The sequence continues at coordinate 113,439,097 of NC_056734.1, forward strand.
TTTTCCATCTTTCAAGTTCCTTTCATCTCTTTTTTGAACTCTTCCCCAATCATCTATCTACTTGCTTATGTTGAAGATTTTCCTCCACTCTACTTATCAACTTTTGCGTTCTCGTTTTCATTAGGTTATTTTTTTTTATCATATTCAAATTAAATTTCCATTGTCTATGAACTAATATGCATCCCTGAATATTTAATGTTAGCTAGGTATGATCCAACAGCAATATGGGATAAATTATCATACCCTTTACACTCTCTAGTTATATGTCGCCTATCCAACCATGACAACATCCTACATTGCCCTGATTTACAGATGAATGCTTTACTTTGTTGCAGGATATCCCCAACTTTAAGCAACCCAAAAGCTTTTGTGATATTTTTCTGTAGTCTACCTTCTAATAGCAACTTGCATCATCACAGACAGCCACTTACATCTTCTTCAGATGTAACTATGTTCCAGACCCTGCATTAAATGCTATAATTTCTAATATTATGTTTTCACGCTCCTTCCATTAGAGTTAAGGTCGTAAAATTAAGCTGTGTTAAACTGTTAAAAGTGCATATTCCTGTGTACATCTCTTGGCATCAGCGTGTTACAAGACTTTAGTGTTGCAAAACCACTACGGTCGTTTTTGTGCTGTGATACACAGAAATTATTGCTATTTATTACCCTATAGCAGTTGGGCAATATAGAAACAATCTCTGTGCCATTATTGTTAGAGTGCCTAATATTACTCGACCATTGTATGCTGTTACCTATAAGTAGTTATAAAAGGCACAGCATTGGGGTACAGACTTCCCTGCTGACTAGCTTAACATTGGGAAGTAGCATCCTCGTGTCTGATAGAAGTAGTTTTAATTTAAATTCACATTGTAGTCGCTACTGAACTAACTTGTTTCTTATTTCATGTAGAGATAATAGACTGTATCATAGACTGTATCAAGCAAGCAATTGACTGTATAATTGTTTAAGTGTGTTTAACAAGATGGAAGTTCTCTAAAGTGAGCATTTGTGTTAATTGCTGTATCTCTATTCAAGTACTATCTTTAAACTCCCCACTTGGCTACAACCTTCAATAACTGCTATACAGAAGGTCACTATACTCTCTATGAGTGTATGGACAAGCTTAATCCATCCCTGCCACTACAAATATTAAAGGCTGCCAAGGTTAATACTTAGATACTCTAAAGTAAAAAATTTAAAGCAAGCGTAATGGGTTCAAAGCACGGCAGTATACCACATAATCCTAACTAATTAATACAACTCCCCTAGATAGCTCTAGCATATATAGCAGTTTACCTTAGCAGTAAGGAGATGGAATAATTACATGCCTAGTGAACTACACAGAAGTATAACAAGTTCCACTAAACACTTACGTTGTTATTCACTGGCCCTTGGAAAGTTTGGTGTTGATTTAGCCCTGCTCCGCTCAGGCTCGCTCAGCGCCCCACCCTGACCCCATATCCCACCTGTCCCAGTAGTGCTACATTTATAATAATAAAGCCACACCTCCTCCATATCCTAGCCATACAAAGGCACTGCCTGAATTTTACCCTCCCCCTGCCCCTTCCACTATTTACCAATTTAACCATTAATATGCCTCTAAGGCAATGAATACCATCTCACCCATTATTTTAAAGGTAAAACTCAAAACCCTATATCTCATCCTACCCCTTATAATTATACCATACCTCCTTACCAGATATGGAGACCAGCAATGCTCAGGCTTCCACTACCCTAAATACCAAACTAGTACCCCCTTAGCCCCACTCATTGCAGAACATCCTACTTACTATCCTTCCTCTAATACAACAATCCCAAGCAACCTTTATCTTAATAAGTCAAAACAAGTTCACCCTAAATCCAAATACTGCCAAAAGCTGTTATATAAACTCATGAAGTTATTAGCTAACTTACGTACAAATATAACTAAGGATGGAGACATCCATCCTAACCCAGGCCCATCCTCTGCCCCAAGCTCTACTAGCCCACCATCTACACTCAGGCCTTCTAACTCCCTCCTGTTTTGCCACCTAAATATAAGAAGCCTAAACAACAAGGTACATAAATTGCATGCCCTATTAGCAACCTACCTCCCTGGCATACTGTGTCTAACAGAAACCTGGCTAAAGCCATTAACCAAAGATAATGAGATCTTGCCACCTGGGTATAATATACTCAGGGCTGATTGCAGTAAGACAAAGGGAGGTCGGGTAGCTGTGCTATATAAAAGCACACAATGTCACAGTCGACCCCATTCAACCATCCCAAGTCTCCAATGCTGAAATACTGTCTATCAAACTACAACTTAATATACACAAAAGTGTAAAAATAACTGGTATTTACATCCCCACTGGCAACAACTCTGACACACTGGAGGACATTCTTAATTGGATATCTACCAACTACCCTCAAGAAACTATTGTTCTGGGGGATGTTAATATTGACTGGAACTCATGTTCATCAGACTCCTACTCCACCCATATTAACCTCCATGGATTCTCACAGACCATATCTTCCTCCACCAGAATAGATAAACCTAGCCAAAAAGAGAGTATCCTAGACTGGATACTTATCAATAGTCATCCCCATATGTACATGTCAGGGACCCTCCCCAATGACCTTAGTGACCATCTCATCACATACATAATTACATAAAAGACATTCAGCACTCAACTGCCCATCTGTAGGTCTGTCAGACGCAAGAGGAATTTTGAACCCACAAATTTCCAAACCAAACTCAAATCATGTAATTGGTCAGATCTAAAACACCTTCCCCTTGATGAGGCAGTAGCATATTTTAATACTAAATTCCTTACCATACTTGATTCCCATGCTCCGAAACGGTCAATCAGAACTAAAACAAAAATCGCCCCATGGCTTTCAAAAGACTCCCAATATAAAATCATACTCAGAAATAAAGCAAGGACCAAGTGGCATACTACTAAAGCCCCCCTAGATCATATTAATTTCCAGCAGCTAAGGAATGTGACTTTAAAAGCCATCATACTTGACAAAAAAACTATTACTGCCATCTACAACAGAAACATCAAATTAACCCTCAAAAGTTTTGGGTAGGTATAAATGATCTTCTCCACCCAGGTCAATCCTCCACTCCTACCCCAGCAGCATTCTGTCATAAAAGCTCAGAAGAATTGGTAAATACCTTCAATAGTTTCTTTACCGAGACTATCCAGTCCTTGGCCAACCAACTAACTACTACTTGCTCTTCAGTAAATGATCCTATACCCAACTCGCTACTCTCCTTTAACCTCCAACCAGTCTCCACATCCTTCATCTGATCCTTCCTTTAGAAACTAAAGCCAACTACCCTCTCAGCAGACCTTCTCCCAGCTGGATACCTGCAAAAAGCTGCAGATGCCATAGCATACCCCATCTCGATCCTAATCAATCGAACCATAACAGAAGCCACAATCCCCTCAATCTGGAAAATATCCTAAGTTATACCACTCCATAAAGGTAGCACATCTACAGAACTAAAACAGAAACACCCAAATTAGGGTAAAAACCATAAAAATAAAAACGCAAACAGCCACTGAAGACGACCACTGGTAGTGCGGTGAAAAGAACAATACTGACTTTAATGAACAAAATGACTAAGCGCTTTCACCAGTTAATACTGGCTTCTTCAGAGTCATTTTACAATCACAATTAAAACACCTTTATAGTAAATGCCCTATGTTAATAAGCTGACATCACAGTATAGCAACCAATGAACATCCTAATTAACTTTTCAAATGGTCCTAATATTAAATTAAGTTGTAAATAGTTTCACTATTCTATCTAAAATTCTTAAAATACACACACAAAATATTAAAGTAAGAAAATACTAATATAATAAATAAAAATATAAATACACATTTTTAAATGTTACTAGTTGTTTAAATCTGATTTGATTTAAATTTTAAAACAGGTTTCAGAGACACACAGTCATTAAGACCAGGGTATCTCAAAGCATTTAATCTAAGTTGCCATTCTGCTTCCAAAACAGCAACTCTATTAGCCACATCACCTCTCCCAAATGAAGAGACACGGTCCACTACAAAAAAAAAAAAACTTGTTAAAATTGGAGCATGTGGTGGCATGAAAATAAAGTGCATTGTGTATGTCTTTCTTCCTAATAGATCTAACATGCTCTGATATTCTATCTCTTAATCTTCGAGTGGTCATACCAACATAAAATGCTTCACATGACATGCAAGAGGCTACATAAACTACGTTTTTACTATTACAATTACAGTGCCCAGGGCAAGCAATAGTATATTTGTAATCAAAAACACAAAGGTAAGAACCTTCCCCAATAAACCTACACAGTTTGCAAGCCCCACATTTACTCATACGTGATTTATTGTGAGGCTTAACTTCTTTTTCCAAAATACACTTTAAATTCTCCTCCCTACTATAAAGAATCACAGGGTCAACACCTAAGGTTCCCTTAATTTCATCTCTTAAAAAGTGCCTCCACATGTTTCTCAAACTGGCACACAATTCAGGTGCCCTGTTGTTGTACTTTAAAACAAAAAATGTTCCAGTTTTTTTGTTACTATTGTTGCCACCCGTATTAACCGGTTGAACTTTAATATTCAAAATTGGCATATAATCTGTTCCCCTTTTCCTGAGCACTTCTTTTTTATTTATATCTACAGAACTATCTAACTCTAGAAAGATAGCCATATTGTCACCACTTGCCAAAATCATGGAGAAGTGTGTGCACAAACAACTCCTATACTATCTCATCCAAAATAAACTCCTGACCAACTCACAACATGGATTTAGACCCCACCACAGTACATCTACTGCCCTCCTCTCTTTTACCAATGTGATTAACTAAAACTGGAATAACAACAAAATATCTTCAGCCCTCTTTCTGGACCTGTCCAAAGCCTTCTATGTGGTTAACTATCAGCTACTCATCCACACTCTGAAAACCTTATCCTTAGATAACCAAGCTCTCCATTGGTTTCATGCCTACCTCACTGGTAGACAACAAGCAGTGCTGTGGCAGAACAAACTCTCCTGTCTGTTACCTAATACCATAGGAGTTCCTCAAGGCTCCATATTAGGACCTCTTCTCTTTTCAGTCTTTATTAATGACCTCCATACAGCCATCCCAGATGCCACCTGCATTCAATATGCAGATGACTCTACACTAGTACGTTCTGACACCTTTCCAATAAACCTACTATCAACAACCCAGCATACATTTACCATAGTTGAAAACTGGCTCTCTGATCGTCACCTGATCTTAAACCCAAACAAAACCAAACTACTACTCTTCTCCCCAACCTGTAAATCCTCTACAGCATCCTTTACCATAAAATCTAACAACGGCACTATCATCTCCCCAGACCCCTATATAAAACATTTAGGAGCAACCACTGACAACAATCTTAGATTCGACATGCACATTAACCAAACCATTAAATCCGTAAACAAGAAATTTGGATCAAGCTAAAGCAACCATTGCCCGCTCACATCTTATCTCTACCCTTCTTTATGCCTCTCCCGTGCTTACTAACGTTAACAAATCTGACCTTAACAAACTCTCTAGTTGCTATAATCATATCGTCAGATTTGCAACTGGCATGCCCTATAGGACACACCACTGCCTTAACCTAAAAAAACCTTGGCTGGATAGAACTGCCAAACCTTTTCCAGCTAAACCAACTTATAGAAGCATTTAAAATTCTCAAACAACCTGACAACACCCCTGCACTGAAAAATATAATCATTCCTTACACCAATCTAGGCTTTCTTCGCTCATCAAATAGGCTGCTTGTCCAAACAATCAAGTCCTATAATTCAGGGGGTGATTCACTGTTTGCCAATGTCATAGGTAAAATATGAAACTCCCTCCCTCCCAACCTTACTCTTACTACCTCCTTAGCCCAATTCAAGAAGAGTCTAAAACTTCATTTTAAGTCACATTGGCTTTGTCCATGCTCCAGCCCTGATTAGCTCTTTTCCTTTAAACCAGGGTATAAATTTCTTCTGGCTCTCCCTAGTAGCGAAGCTAAACCTTTTAATTATGGAATTGATCTAACTCTATACTTGTTTGACTGAATCTGACCATAAAAAGACGCCTTTAAATCATTTTGTAAATGTTCACCTGAGGTAAGGGGCCTGTAATCCCAACAGGATCTATGTATAGAAACTAAACTCATAAGTTATATTTGTCATATCTTAAGCTAGCATGTTTGTAAAAGTCTATAATAGAATTTCTGTATTTGTTGTAGCTATATCTAGGATGTTTGTAGAAGTCTGTAAAATTGTTTTCCTCACAAATATTTTACTATATGTAACATTCTGCTAATGTATCTATGTTGGAGCTTTTCTCCCCAGGCCTCCGCTGAAAATGGACATGTATCCAGTCAGACTATCCCGGTCAAAAATAAATAAAATAAAAACTGCCTAGCATCAGTCTTTTGCCCTCCCATTTGCCCTTTATTAACACAAATCTTCCTGTCACATCTATTCTCCATTCCTCAGGATGAAAAATTACTAATTTCTTTTAACTAATGTGATCACCCACTCCCATCTTTCGCTCTCCTATTGCATTAGCATATACCCTACTTTAAATTCTCTTTTTAATATGTCCTCATGCTCCTTTTGGTATATATGGGTCTCCTGCATCATTATAGCTCATACATCGCTCGATTTAAGTTCTTGTACTATATCCCACACTTTGCTTCTATCTCCCTGGTGATTTACATACTATCCTTAATGACATCCTATAACCTTAATGACATACTATATATGTGCTAGACCCTCCAATACTCCTTTACCCTTTTTTCACTTAGCATCCATTACTTGACCTTCTAAACTCCCAATTCTTGAAAATTTCCTCTTAAACAAGTTTTTTTCTTCTTACTCTTGTGACCCAACAGCAGATAACCAAACTTAACTGAAACTAAACAAAACTTAAACTCTGCATTAAAATATCGAATGGCAAAACAGCGAAAAGACCAGACCTCGAACTTGCTATTATGGGGGGCAGTGCCCCCACACCCCCTGCTAAATATATATGCCAACTCAGAGATCACACTACAGTGAGGAAAGGACAAATATTCCAATCTTCACTGTACTGCGATCTGCCAAATAGCACTTTGAGGTCCGATCTTTTCGCTGTTTTGCCGTTCGATATTTTTTCCATTTGGTCTTCTGATATAGACGCCATGTCTCATACTTCATTTCCCTATATCTTTTGAGCGATTGCTCAAATATGATGCCTTACTCAGTAATTACTCCCTCCATCCCCCCCTTAGCTTCATTATTTACCCATCAGCTCTTTCTTCTTTTGCATCAGCCTGTGTTATATTTTGAAATGTTTTCTTTCTACAGTCATCTCCTACCTTTCTCCTCTCTTAGTTCTCTGCACCCTTCATTCTCCTAATATTTTCGTGCGCTCTTAATTCATCACAGTTTTCCCTTCCAGGGGAGTGCTTTCGCTTCAAATTCAAGCTTGTTTCTCCACCCCTTTCTGACGCAAACAAGACCATCCCATTCTCCCTGCACTTACTACTGTGAAATATACATAAGGTGCTTGCAATTCAACAAATGTGCCCCTTTGACAGCTTATCCTAATATGTTGTATTCCCCTTATGTTTCCCTGAAATTGCATGCACATAAATTCTAGTGCATAGTCTCCCATTCTAAAAACCAAATCCCCTTTTCGACCACAGAAACATTCATTTTACTACTGCATTCCCATTCTCTTCCCTCCATTACACAATGTCCCTTATTTCTTTCTTGTTAGACGGTTACCCTCTAAATGCACAATAAAATTACTTTATTTTTCAAAAAGCAAACTTGCAAATATATAAACATGAGAACTACCACGCAGATTGTATTCGCAACATCAGTAACCTTAATGCCATGCAAAAAACAATCTATATATTGTACATTTAGAAATACCACTGCATTAAATTAGTAAACTATAGCATACATTAAACCAGTTCAGTCACTTAAAATTGTCACTAATTGAAGCATTTATTAGTGCTCAGTGCAGACTGTCCTCCTCTTGTTGACTTGTGTTTGTATTACCATTCTTTTATTAAAGTCCTAGGTATTATGACCTTTGCATGTTGTACAACATGTGGCATTAGAATAACATCACATCAAGCTAGAGAACAATGGCTCCCCATTATTAAACCAGAACACTCACTTCTAGGTGTCACTAAGTTAGTCATTTACTAATACTTGTCCTACAAGATGGCCTCAGCCTGTTGACATGGACTTGTGCTAACTTCCAGATAAGGAAGAAACTCTAAATGACTAAGGGACAGTCTATTTCCCTCTTTGTCTCTCTTGCATATTCCACAAAAAAAAAAAAAAAAAACTGGAAAGGGCTTAATGAGCTATCTAATGTATGTTGACAGCATTTTTCATAGTCTCCTGTTCCATCATGCTGGGCAAAAGGACAATACCTGTGCAGCTCTTCCTTTCCTATTTCTGCTTCCAATAAATTTTTAGGGTCAGTAGGAAGGAAAATTCTAAACTCTGCTGGGCACAGGAGCTGAAAATTTCTGCTTTAATTGTTAGCAAACTTTGAACAAGGGAACAAAAGTATTCCTTTTCTGTTGAGTTCTCACTGAAAATACCCGATCACCAAAAATTATTTTCTCTGCTACAGTTAAATACCTTTATTTTGCCACAACACGGACAGAATTTTCTTCTCTAGTTGGAAATTCTGTACTTTAATAACTATGGACCTGAGGAGTCAAGCAAACAAGCCCACTGCCATGGAGACCCTGTGCTTTCTATGATAATCTCTTCTTGTTGAAAGCCAGTCCATTTACTTATTTGTTCTACTATTAAATGGAGGCAATCCTTATTATCTACGCCTTTCGAAACACTGATAAAACTTAAATTCTTCCTTCTTTCCCTGTCTTTAATTTCCATCAGTCTTTCCCTCAATTCTTCTTGTGCAGCTTCCAATTCGGACATTCTGACAAAATGGTCACTGTCAGTTTCTTTCATCATTTTCCGATGTCATCTGATGGGACAGAGAGAGCACTTTCCAGCTCTTCCAATCTTTTACCAGTTTTTTTTTTAATATAGTCTTCTGGAGTTCTAGTAATTTTTAAGACTTTGATATACACATTTTCTAGTATTTCATGCAAACCAGATGCATCCACATCTGCATGGTTTGGGCAGTGATGGTTAGTTTGTATCTTGTTTTCCATGCCGCCTCATGTTTCCATACATGAGCCAGGTACCAAAACGTTCTTTTCTGCTATGCTACGGAGTCTTTTATTCTCTTTCATCATGAAGATCAGAAAGTCTAATCTTTATATACGGATATATATATATATATATATATACGTACATATATATATATATACACACATACATACATATATATATATATATATATATATATATATATATATATATATATATGGTTCCCCTTCAGAAGGTCGAATGGCTGAAATCTCGAAACGCATATGGTCGAGACCATATGCTCGAAATTTCAGAAACTCGACCTTCTGAATGGGGATCGCCATACAGCGCACAACGGGAAATTTCCCTTTCTGCACTGTAGTGCGATCTCGGAGTTAGAATAAATAAGTAGCGGGGGTGTGGGGGGTGCAGGGGGGGCTTGCCCCCCTGAAGAAACCGTTTTGTGTTTTCTTGGGTTTTTTTTCTTTCCCTTTCAGAAGGTCGAGCTTCTGAAAATCGAGCATATGGCTTTGGCCATATGTGTTTCGCGATTTCAGCCATTCGACCTTCTGAAGGGGAACCATACATATATATAGGTTTACCAACATAATGTTGAATGCTAAATAGTTGAAACTGAATTGGTTGAACACACTATATTAAATGATCAAAATGTTGAAATATAATTAGTCTAAACACACAATGTCAAAATTATTGAATTTGCCCATTTCTGCAGTGTAGTGCGATCTCTGAGTTGATATATTTAAGTAGGGGGGTGTGGGGGGTGGAGGGGGGCATAGCCCCCCTGCAAAATAGTAGAGTTGATCTCAATGCTTTTTCAATTAATTGATTGTAGACATTTTGATAATTCAATGTTTTCGGCTGAGATGTTATTTTTCAACCAAATGACTATTAGACATTATGACATTCAACATTATGTCGGTAAACCATATATAGATAGATATATAGATATGTTAGATATAGATATTGATTGGCACCTTTTTCCAAATTTTTGATTAAGGGAATGTAAAAGCATATTGCTTACATCACATACAGGATTAAAATCTAATGATTACACCTGTTTTTATTAGCAGTTGAGGTCTACATTAATGTTCTCAGTTTAAGATACAGACAAATTCTTTTATACACAAAAAAAGCTTGAAAAATCAAGAGAAAATTATGAACAGCATGAACAGTGGCAGTTCTTTCTCCCATTTGCAAAATTACTATTTTTTTTCTATTAATATCTGTTTTAGTTGAAGACAAGCAGCCCGCAGGTTCAAACAATTAATCATGGGAGGTCTGAACCATGTGCTCTTAGTGAAATCTACATGTTACAATGAAATTAACTTTTAATGGAATACTGGCAAGCAGGTCAGAGAAAATAAATGAAATTTGAAACAGTGGGAAGTGAGTAGTTACACAATTAGTTGCCTTCTTGGCAGTCTTAGTACTTTAATTCACTTTGTTTGTTTGTGTCTTTCGGCTTTTCCCGGTTAGGGGTCGCCACAGCGGAACTCTGGTCCGCTAATGATTGGTAGTTGATTTTTTCTGCTAATGATTGGTAGTTGACTTTTACGTGCTGAGTTACCAGCCCTGACGCACAACCTTCAACAAAGGTACGCCCATTCACGCATGTCTCCACGCAGAAGACGCTCTTGCTGAGAATCAAACTGGACACCGTCTTACTGTGAGGTGACAACACTTAATTCACTAACAAGTGCAAAATGTAGTTTAGTTACATAATGACAGCCAGTGTATTTGCTCTAATACTTGATATTTACTGAAAACATGCAAGTTGTTTTCACATCTGGGACAGAATAGACAAAGATGAGAAGAAAGAGCATGCAGGATGTACAGCTGTGTAAATAAACGTATCATAATAGCATGTGTTTGGAGAGATCACTGTTACAGTAGTATGTAACTATATGGGATGCATCCTGCCAAGGATCAAAAGCTTTTGGGCACCTCCCACATGCACCATACATCCAAGGAGACTTAAAGACATACTGGGATGAAAGATGTAGAAGCACCAACATTCAGAACTTTCTTTCTTCTGTCTATAAGGGAGGCTATTACATTTTATATTTTTGCAACCTAGAGAGGTTGTTTCAACTTATGTGCAAGGAGAAAGAGGCATAGGAGGTAAGGGAATCCCATACTGGCCAAAAGGTTATATCCAGCAATGAAGAAAACCACCAAATTTATTAGAAGGATAGAGGGAGGAGAGTTGTAGTTCTGCAACAACAATATATTCAAACATCTACAGTTATAGTAAGGTTTACATACACTGTTGTACTATGTTCATCATTAGATCACTATTGCAGTAACATAGCTACATACGCCAATTGCCAAAGCCTAGCCAGGGAAGAGGTCAGAATCTAGAAGTCTTTAAAAAAAACAAGTAATGTCCGTGGTATCCCCGAAGTCTCAAAACAACCCACTAAATAAGTGCAGTGGGTCCAAAAACAAAACAGTGTAAGAAACCTCTCTGTGTGGAAGATTTTCAGTCCAGTAAAAGAAAAATAATAAGAAAAAATGTATGATGATGAAAACAAAATATACACAAATTACAACGGATTTAAAATGGTATTTAAAACCAACTGGTAGAATAAAATAAAATTAGTCATGTAAACAATGTGGCAGTTTTCTAAGTTCCGGTGCACTTTTAATTGAACAGTAGTAGTTTAGTCCAGGCTTCCTAAAAGAATTCAGCTTTACCTGCCACATGAGTTTATATTTCTCCAGACACTCTCTCTCTCTTTACATGGCTAATTTTATTTTATTTTATTCTACCAGTTGATTTTAAATACTATTTTAAATCAGTTGTAATTTAAGTGTATATTTTGTTTCCATCATCCTACATTTTTTCTTATTATTTTTTTCTTTTTCTGGTTCTCTTTTTTCCACTTTATTCAAAATGATGTGCAATAATAATACTAATTATACAATTATATGCATCTTTATAGATAGCTTTTAGGGTTCTTGTACACAGACCTGAAGAATTCTAGAAGGACAAAAGTGATATTTGTTAACAATAGGTTATGAAAATAGAATATGATTTTTACAATTGATTTTTTACATGCAAAGTGTATACATTTATATATTTTTTGATTGCCAAATGGACTAAGGTTGATATATTTCCAGCCATGTAGTATTGTCTTGGATAAAATCACAGACTTAATAATCTACTTAATAATCTGGTTAAATAAGAGGTACCACATCATTATAAATTTTATTTAAAGTACATAATTATATGGTTATAGGATTATGACAATGGAGGAGTGTCCATATTCACCAAGGATATTCATACCTCTAGGCTAGTTGCCCAACACAGTGCATCTAAAATTCTCCAAGTGCAACTAACACTAGGTAAGACTGCAATCCAAACTGTAGCTTGCTACAGATTCCCCACCAGGCCCCAAGATTCTCACTACACCTTTCTAAACATACTGGAAAATATTAAGATACAACCAAACACCCTAATACTGGGTGATTTCAACTATCCTGCCATTAACTGGAAAAACTACTCTGGCACCAACACCTTCTCCCAACGGTTCTTGGAATTCATAAATTCCAATGCCCTGGATCAACTAATCCATTGTCCCACCAGAGGCTCCAATATCCTAGAACTGGTCATTACCAACATGGGAGATAGATGCTCCACACCAGTGGTCACACCCTTATTGGTCAGGTCTGACCATAAGCAAATCCCCCTTGACATCTACATCCCACCCCCACCCCCCAGTAGGGAAACTTCTGTAAAAAAAAACTTCTCCAATGCCAACTTCATGCTACTTAAATCATAAGTGACAAACTTCATGTCACCCATGCAGATGGGAGCTGAAAGTTCGACTGCTTAATCCTAGACTAAGGCACTGTACGAGCACATCCATTCATCCATGAATCGTGCCATCCCAAATAGAACCGAGACGCTCTCCTCCAAAAAAAGGAAGCCAATCTGGTGGTCCCCTGCCATAAACAAACTATACAACGGAAGGAAGAAACTGTTGCAGAAAAGAGGAAAATCCCAGGATGCAAAAATCGCCCTTACCAGCCTCAGTAAGAAGGTGAGGTCCCTCATAAAAGCCTACAAAGCTAGTTACGAAAATAAAATTGCCAAAGATTCCAAAGACAACCACAAGGCATTCTATAGTTATGTCAAGAATCTAAATGGCAATGCTGAGATCTGCTCTGAGCTACAACAGAATGGCATTAAATATACTGATCCCAAGGATATTGCCAATATCCTGGCAGATCGATTTAGCGCCAACTTCACCCTCTCTCACCCCCTAAAGGGCCCATCTCAATACCAAAAGATTGTCAAATTCCGGTAATCACGGCCACACCGGTAGAAACCGCACTCTCCAAAGCTAAGAATACAGCATCCATGGGACCAGATGACATCTGTGTACTACATGAACTACAAAATGGAGTGGCGCACCACTACAATTATCCCACTCCACAAGGGGGAATCCACCTTGGATCCCAGGAACTACCATCCCATCAGTTTGACGAGCCTGATCTACAAGGGCATGGAATGCATTATCATGGAACTTATAAACAAAGACACTGGCAACCTTCAAACACTGTACCCCACCCAGTTTGGGTTCGTGAAGGGCCGATCTTGTCTCCTGAACCTGACTTGACTTCTTTGAATCAGTCTCCAGAGCTGTGGATGAGGTAAGGCGGCCCACACAGCCTATCTGGACCTCGCCAAGGCCTTCAACACCATCCCCCACTCTGGAATCATAGGTAAACTTACTAAGCTGGGCATAAATCTACATCACTTGATGGGTTGCCAACTGGCTTACTGACAGAACCCAGACTGTAAAAGTAGCGGACTCCAAATCCAGCTCCAGACAAGTGACAAGTGGAGTGCCTCAGGGTTCAGTCCTGGGACCGCTCTTGTTTGGCATCTACTTCTCTGAAGTACAGGCCAACTCTAAGGGACTCTGCCTAACAAAATTTGCAGATGACTGCAAACTGGGTGCCATTACTGAATCCCCAAATGATGTGGATATTCTACAAAAGGGCCTTACAGAAAGGGATGCCTGGTGCCAGAGCCATGGGCTCAAGCTTAATGCCAAGAAATGTATAGTTATCCCCTTGGGGAAAAAACATGTACCCATGAATTACCACATAGGTGGCAGTACACTAAACACCGAAAGTGTGATGAGAGACTTAGGGACACAGGTGGATAGTGGTCTCACCTTCGATAAGCACATCGCCACAACAGTCAGGAAATCCTTCTATGTGGCACACCTCATCACTAAGGGATTTTCATCCAGAAAAAAGGAGGTCATTGTCCCACTGTACTCATCCCTCATTAGACCCATTATAGAGTACAATGCCCCATTTGGTATGTACCTCACAAGACATCTGCAACAGCTGGAAAGGCTGCATAAATACCTCACTAAAAGAATAATAGGCCTAAAGCAGATGCACTATGCTGACTGTCTAAAAAAAAACTCCAGCTATACTCTATGGCATATCGTCTACTCAGAGGCAATCTCTGCTTAACATACAAGGCCATGTCAAACCCGGAGCTGTTGGACATGCTCCACTTAAAGAAATCCCAATCCCTTAGACCCACATGCTCCAGGGATCTAAACCTTGTCATCACAATGAACAAAACATGCTGGTGGGATAGGTTCCTGACCCAGAGACTCCCCATACTCTGGAATAGACTGCCCATACATGTCAAGCAGAGTGCCTCCTTGGCCCTCTTCAAAAGGAACCTTGACGATTGGATGGAAGACAGGAAATTCACCCCGGGATCACGTCAGTCACCCTGCTAGACAGGGGTCCAGGGAAGTAAATATTGTGGGAAAAAATATCTGGGGAATTGTTTGGCTAGGCTTGTATAGGCCCTAGGGCCAATAGCCTAGTACCAACCTATGACAGCTACTAAGTAGGGCAGGACCAGCTCGAATATCACAGTGATGGGAGAAGGGATATGAATTTAACATGTGTACCAATAACACTTTGTTTTACAACACAATAAACCACTCCCTTGCCTGATAAAAAGTATATATATATTTAGAAAGCTTGTGAGGAAACTATTACTCTATTTTTGTTTTACTTGCATTGCTTGTCTGTGTACTTAATAAAGGATTTTTGACTGGAAACAGACCGCCTGCCTTGCTTGGATTACTTTCGAATACTTAGTAATTCTGTGCAATTATATATTTTTTATTTATTTTTTTTTTTGACTTAAGACGAGTTTAAGTTTGCGACTTCTACTACTTTTGTCTGATCTGATTAACATACAGTTATTAACTAGAGCTATATGGACTGAAAATCTTCCACACAGAGAATTTTCTTCCACTGTTTTGTTAATCTAGAAGTCTTAGCGACTCTGCTTTTGGAACCTGACAAAGAAGGACCCCTCACCCACTTCATCTTGCCCGTCTCTAGTAAGTAACATAGTATCCACACTTTAAAGCATGCACTGATATTCGAGAGACAGAAGAAATCATGCTGACTAAAGAGGAGGGGAAGTTAAATCAGCATTTCTTTATTCATAATTGCAAATGTTGCCAGCAAATACTTGGCCATATGACCACTGATTGTCATACATGTTAGGGAAGATGTATAGACATTTTTCTCATAGCTATCAAAACCCCTTCTATCCTTGCCTGGAGGCACAAGACTATTCATAGGTTCATACTACTAGGCTATCTGCCCTAGGGCATTTATAAGCCTAGCCAGAGTGTGTTTAGCTTTCGCCACCCATTTTAAATGAATTTTGCTATGCCTTTTTTCGAGGTTAGTAGTTAACTGCTTAGAACTAGTGTCTTTGGCTGAAGAAATTTTGGATGGTCAGCCACAAGGTTACAAAATGGGAATTTTTGTAATAGAGGTATACTGTAAAGCCTGACAGACTTTTTGGGTGCAGAAGGTTATAGTATCTTTTTAGTTTCAGTGGCTTATTTCTCTTCTCACTGTAACAGGTCTTTTAGGCTACATATCCATGCATGCATCCACAACTCTTTTTTTTTTTTTTTTTTTTTCATTTTACACATGAGGACAGGGTGTCACTTCAACAGTGACAATCAACTACAGCCAAGGTTTACACCAGCAGGTGGCTAAGCCCTGCTGTAGTAATTCTTCCACACCACACATTTGCATGTACACTCACACTTAGGGCCAATTTAGAGTGTCCAGTCCACCTATTACATGTCTTTGGAATGTGGCTGATAACTGGAGCACCCAAAGGAAACTCACACAAACACAAGGAGGATATACAGACTCTGCACAGAAGGCATCCCAGCCAAGAACTGAACCAGGGAACCTCTTGCTTTGATGCCACAACAGAATCTGCTGTGCATGATGCCTGAAAAAGACACTTCCTCTACAAGATAATCTGATGACATGCTTTCCTCAAACTCCACGACCAGGCCAATATCTTCCAAACTTGACTGTCACCATCAGAAGGGGAAGGAGACATTTTTCTTTTAAAATAAGAGGCCTGGGAAGCAGACTGCAAAGACTGAAAAGCTTTTAAAGGCCCTGGCAAAACTATACTATTCCTCCTTAGTCTCTTCTACAGACAGGATCAAAGGAGGAGAAACAAGTTTTTTTTTTGGGTGTATCTAATGTCATACCCTTAGTCAAATGCAATGTAGAGACTTCCAATTGTGAATCTAGCACCTCTTTCCTCACCAGCACCTGACGAGTACATCAGGCTCTTCTGAGATCAGTAAGCAAGGTTATCCTTTTTTGGCAGTAGGTGTATGCTAGACACCTGACCCTCAGTGGCTTCCCTAGGAGCAGCACCATAGGAGTCGGGAGACAGAGACAGACAACAGCAGAGTTATCTGTCAGGACCCGGAAACAGAGGCTGAAGATGAAGCCACTTCAGAAACCTCTAGAACCATATCCTTTTTCTTAGGCATTATAAGGGAACATTTGAGGTACTTGAGTCAGAGTTCACTAACATTTGAGTCAGGAACTTAAGCCACTGGTTCTTAAGAAATATGCCAAGGCTGGCCAGTGCCATGCTATAGAAGGATAAAGTTCTAATTATGGACCAGGCTACCCCAGTTCAATTAGTGGATCAGTCATCTGAAGCACTAGGAGGGAAGGATCCACCCCAGGATGTTCGTTTAAGCATCCTTTCTGGAGAAGTGTGGTCTACAGAGGGAAGTAGCCCTTGGATGTAACAGTCAAATGTGTGTGTGTGTGTGTGGGGGGGGGGGGGTAACAAGGAAGTAGGTCATAGATGAAAAAAGTATCCGGGGGAAGCATCAATGACATGGGAAAAGAGAATTTTTTTTAAAGGAAGGCATACAGAGTGAGATAACATACAAATAGAGTTTAAGCCAAGATAGGAACAAAAGAGATGAGAAATAAGTAACAGAATTATTTAGAGGATTTACAAAAGGTAAAGTATTCAGAAGAAGGGGAATGTTAGTACAAGATGAGAAGCAACTGCAGAGTACTAAAAGGAAAACAAGGAAGTATTTGGATAATATGCATTAGGTCAGAAAGATTGCTGTAAAGCAAGTATTTTTGATAATACCTCCGACTTTGACAACAGAAACTAGAAAGAGTTGTTGCCAAATATGGAGAGCCTAAAAAAAAAAAAACCACCAGAGATCCTACAGAGGTGTTAGAGATATCTCTGAAATTTTGTTTACAAAATGTATAAATCAGAGGAATGGGGAAACCATGAAAATTCATACATGATAATATTTATGGAAAACTTAATTATATACTTCCCAACTTTTACTTTCAGACTTACAGACAAAAAAATAGGAACATGCTCCAAAAAGGGGGCACAGTTTAAGTAATGATACTATTAGATTAGAACATCTGAAATTAATTTCCAAATTAAGGTCGTTTGGAGCAAAAAATATTAGACCGAATAAGGGCTGTCCCTCCATAATCTGCACAACTGAAAGGTAGGATTGATTCTGCAAGGTTTAGGAGGACGATACGGCTCAACAATTAATAGCTAAGGTAGAAAGAGACTGTATGCTCAACCAACAGGGAAGTCTTCAGGAACAGGTGGAATTCCTGTAGAAATGTGGATGTTAGGAGGGACAAAAGTGATAAAGATCTGGAAGGCATAGTTTAGCAATTATTTTAAAGGGGGGGTGGTGTCATCATCTTGAAAGATAGCTGTGGTGGCTTTATTTCACAAACAGGAAAAGACCTTTTAGATCTGGCTTCACACAGACCCATTTTGATTTCAAATCATGATATAAAATGTTATGCCTACACTAGCTAAGAGAATGGGAAACATATTAACTATATTGAAATATATGAAACAACGTGGTTTATTGAAGGGGAAGCAAACATTTGACAATATTAACAGAACAATGATGATCCAGAGCTGTGTGGAGTGTAAGAAAACTCTAACATTTCTGGTGAGTCATGATGCAGAAAAAGTGTTTGACAGAGTCAACTTGGATTACTGTGTGTAGGGAAATGGAAGCATTTTTGTGTTCCCTGATAGTACAATAGGGTTAATTAGGAGGATATACAGAGCGTGGGATGCAAGAATTAGATGAGAGAAATCCATGACAAGCTCTGTTTGAACAGAGGAAAAATGTAGAAATATCTGGTTTCCCTATTGTCATTTGTTTTATGTTTGAGGCATTGGCAAAGAAAATTACAGATTCAGAAATTCAGGGATACAACCGGTATGGTAATCGAGAAGTTACCTTTATTTACAAATTACATTATTTAGGCTTGTTAAATCCAAGAACAGGTTTCTGACACAGTTTTAAATCTTTTCGGGATATAAAATAAATAGAGATAAAGCAAAGGCTATAGCAGGAAAACAAAGGCTATGGCAGTAAATATGTACCCACATATGAACTGGTTCATCAATACCCATACGCACGGGCATATAAGACAAATTATTTGGGCGTGTGAATTAAAAAGGATTCTGTTATGGCAGCAAAGGATACGTGCAAAGAGACAAAAGTGAAGATAATACAAAAACTGAAAAAATGGAAGCTCCTAATTATGAATTTAAATAGAAAAGTACAAGCAGTGAAAATGTTTGCAGTTCCTTTAGTCTTATGTACAGGTCAGGTATATTTTTATCAACCAGAGAAGAAGGTCTAAAGCTAGTGTGGGTTTAGCTTTATTGTCCTGAATGCCTCGTCCTTCTATTTCTTACAGCTGCTCCCATTAGGGGTCGCCACAGCGGATCATCTGTTTCCATTTCTTCCTGTCCTCCGCATCTTGCTCTGTCACACCAGCCACCTGCATGTCCTCTCTCACTACATCCATAAACCTTATCTTATGCCTTCCTCTTTTCCTGTTACCTGGCAGCTTCATCCTTAGCATCTTTTTCCCAATATACTCAGCATCCCTCCTCAGCACATGTCCAAACCAACGTAATTGTGCCTCTCTGGCTTTGTCTCCAAACCTTCCAACCTGGGCTGACCCTCTAATATACTTATCCCTAATCCTGTCCACCCTCGTCACACCCAGTGCAAATCTTAACATCTTTATTTCTGCCATTTCCAGCTTTGACTCCTGCCTTTTTGTCAATGCCACTGTCTCCAACCCATATAACATAGCTGGTCTCACTACCCTCTTGTAGACCTTCCCTTTCACTCCTAGTGGTACTCATCTGTCACAAATCACTCCTGACACTCTTCTCCAACCACTCCATCCTGCCTGTACTCTCTTCTTCACCTCTCTTCCACACTCACCATTACTCTGAACTGTTGATCCCAAGTACTTAAACATATCCACTTTTGCCACCTGTACTCCCTGCATCCTCACCATTCCTCTATCCTCCCTCTCATTCACACACACACATTGTTTTAGTTCTGCTAACCTTCATTCCTCTTCTCTCTAGAGCATATCTCCACCTCTCCAGGGTTTCCTCCACCTGTTCCCTACTCTCACTGCAGACCACAATGTCATCTGCAAACAACATAGTCCATGGGGACTGATCTCGTCTGTCAACCTGTCCATATAAGAAAGGGCTCAGAGCTGATCCTTGATGTAATCTCACCTCCACCTTAAACGCATCCGTCACTCCCACTGCAGACCTCACTGCTGTCACACTACCCTCGTAGAGATTCTGTATGACTCGCATACTTCTCTGACAATCCCGACTTCCTCTTACAATACCACAACTCCTCTCTAGGCACCCTGTCATATGCTTTCTCTCTATGTCCACAAAGACACAATGCAACTCCTTCTGACCTTCTCTGTATTTCTTCATCAACACTCTCAGAGCAAACATTGCATCTGTAGTGCTCTTTCCTGGCATGAAACTATACTGCTGATCACTAATCACCACCTCCCTTCTTAACCTAGCTTCCACTACTCTTTACCTTAACTTCATGCTGTGACTGATCAATTTAATCCCTCTGTAGTTACTACAGCTCTGCACATCACCCTTATTCTTAAAAATCGGTACCAAAATTTTTTCTCCATTCCTTAGGCATCCTCTCACTTTCCAATATTTCATTAAACAATCTAGTTAAAAACTCCACTGCCATTTCACCTAAACACCTCCATGCTTCCACAGGTATGTCCATCTGGACCAACAGCCTTTTCATTCTTCATCCTCTTCACAGCTATCATTACTTCCTCCTTGCTAATCCACTGTACTTCATAATTCACTATCCACACATCATCCAACCTTCTCTCCCTCTCACTCTCTTCATTCATCAGCCCCTCAAAGTACTCTTTCCTTCTGCTCAACACACTCTCCTCGCTTGAGAGTACGTTTCCCTCATTATCCTTTATCACCCTTACCTGCTGCACATCTTTACTAGCTCGGTCCCTCTGTCTAACCAATCGGTACAGGTCCTTTTCTCCCTCCTTAGTGTCCAACCTTTCATACAACTTTTCATACGCCTTATCCTTAGCCTTCGCCACCTCTCTCTTTGCCATGCACCTCATCTCCTTACACTCCTGTCTACTTTCTTCATCTCTCTGACAATCCCACTTCTTCTTCGCCAACCTCTTTCTCTGTATACTCTCCTGTACTTCCTCATTCCACCACCAGGTCTCCTTGTCCACCTTCCTCTTTCCAAATGTCACACCAAGCACTTTTCTAGCGGTCTCCCTTACTAGCTCTGCTGTAGTTACCCAGCTATTCGGTAACTCTTCACTGCCACCCAGTGCCTGTCTTAACTCTTCCCTGAACTCCACCTCACAATTACCCTTTTTCAATTTCCACCATTTCATCCTTGGTGCTGCCCTCACACTCCTCCTCCTCTTCTTGATCACCAATGTCATCCTACAAACCACCATCTTAACTACACTTTCCCCTATCACCACTTTACAGTCTCCAATCTCCTTCAGACTGGCCCTTCTACAGAAGATATAATCCAGCTGTGTGCATCTCCCTCCACTCTTGTATGTCACCCTATGGTCCTTCCTCTTAAAATACGTATTCACTACAGCCATGACCATCCTTTTCACAAAATCCACTACCATCTGACATTCTGCATTCCTTTGCTTAACACCATACCTACCCATCACTTCCTCGTCCCTTCTGTTCCCTTCACCAACATGCCAATTGAAATCTGCTCCAATCACCACTCTCTCACCCTTGGGTACAGTCATCACCACTTCATCCAACTCACTCCAAAATTTTTCTTTCTCATCCATCGCATACCCAACTTGTGGAGCATATGCACTAACAACATTCATCATTACACCATCAATTTCCAGCTTCATAAACATCACTCTATCAGACACTCTTTCCACCTCCAAAACATTCTTAGCATACGGTTCCTTCAGGATAACCCCTACGCCATTTCTCCTCCCATCCACACCATGACAGAACAATTTGGACCCACCTCCGATACACCCAGCCTTGCTCCCCTTCCATCTGGTCTCTTGCACACACAATATACCAACCTTCCTTCTGTCCAGCATATCAGCTAGCTCTCTCCCTATACCATACTGCAGACATTCAAAGTTCTGATCTTCACTACCACAGTCCTAGCCTTTACCTGCCTTTGGCATGCCTTCCCCCTCTTCTCCTCCTTCGGCCAACAGTAGCCCAATTTCCACCAGCACCCTGTTGGCCAACAGTACTGGTGGCGGTCACTGTTAACCCGGGCCTCGACCGATCCGGTATGTATATCTGTATTGTTGTCCGCATGTATGACTTGGCAAAATTTTATGCCAGATGCCCTTCCTGACGCAACCCTCCTCATTTATGCTCGATAAAGACTCAAAAAGTAAAAAAGTCAGTGGACATTCAGAAGCCATACATCTGGGACACTTGTATGTCCTTTAGGGGTCATCTGCATATTTCCTCATGTACCTCATTCAAAGGAGGAGTAAGGTATTAGACAGTGAAAAATCCGGCTTGCCAGCATCTTTTCTGATGTTATTGCTTGTGTGTGTTTTTCTGTGTAATCGTTTTATTCACTACTTTGACAATAAGAATTGAAAATTCATTTGGGAGGTCAAGATGACAAACCTTTAGTAGAATAAATTGATTCTTCCCACAGAATAAGGCAGTTTAGGGTTACCTGGTTTGAGAGGGTATTTAAAGCTATAATGCTAAGGCTCACATATACAACTCAAGCAAAACGTTATAAGTCAAGGTGGAAAAGGGTAATGAAATGGGGAGAACTGACAGAGTGAGATTAGGATTTTAGATTACAGTCCTTACGCAAAATGTAAAAGCCACACAGAAAATTATATTCATGTGGAGAAAGGAGACTTTTCCATTAGGGAATGTGTGTAGAAAACGGGCTAATGGGGGCTAGAATTTACTGGATGAGAATAGCAAAGGAACCAATATTGGAGCAAAGAACCTGTGAGACAAAGGTAGGATGTAGCTAAGCAGGAGTCTAGACCACTGCTTAGAGACTGACTGCAAAGAGAAAAGGATAGGGGAGTGAAAAGTGAAAGACTAGCTATTGGTATATTTTGTAGTCAAGTCCGGAACAGAAGCTGTCGGTAAAACAGGATAATTAGTAAGGCATATAAAAATACTATATAACATCAATAGGAATCAGAGGAGGTTAAGAAAGATGAGGAAAGTACATCAGAAAGGCAAATTACAAAGGAACAATAGGAAGAAATCCTTAGGGCTTTCAAGTATGCAGCGGTCTACAAGGTTTATGATTTTTGCATGAAAGTGTTTGCACAGGTGTTTTATACCCCAAGCAGGCTTCACAGGATTTTTTACAGGTAAATAGCAAATGCTGGTGATGCAGTGTGCAAGAGGGAGGTAATTTGGAACATGTTTTTGAGAATTGTAATGAGTTGGCAGACTGTAAAATTCCATACAGAGTAATTTGTCAGAAATGATGGGAGAACAAATGGTATTAATTAAACTAATGATTGTTTTGGGCCGCAGTATAGGATCTGAACTGTCTAAACGTAGTAAGGCCTTCCTACGTATAATGTTACTGGATAGCACAAAAAACACTTAATAGAAACTGGAACTCAAAATCTATACCAAACATAATACCAAACATAATGGATATTTTGAATACTGTAATAAAGGTGCAGTCTTTAGATAAGGGAAGGAGCAAACTTCATTTACAATAAATGGAATTTTTGAGAACAGCACATGCAGAATAATGTTCATGAGGAGAAGAGAGATTTAACAGAAGATAGAAAATGAGCAATTTATTTAATGTTGAAGTGAATGAAAGCTG